>NC_053028.1:162566387-162866387 GCF_003073215.2 Triticum urartu
TCTGCTTGAACCAACGCGTGAAACATGAGTTGTGCTCTTTGATTATATCTCCGTCCGTCCTCTGTTGGCCTCGGTCATTGTACGTCTTCTCAATAAAGGTTTTGTGCTCTACCACACAAGGATCGACCACGTCTATGTGTTGTAGTGCGACTAGGTTTGCTCTTTCAAAGTCGGCGAGTCGACCCTCGAAGTCGACATGCATTTCGCGGCGACCCTCACGGTGACCCCATCCAGCGAGCCTGCCAAGGTGCCTGTTGACGGGCAGACCAACGGGGTTCTCGATGCCTAGATAATTCGTGCAGTAGGAGATGCACTCTTCGGTCAGAAAGCCCCTGGCTATACTTCCCTCTATACGTGACATGTTGCGAACGTATCCTTTGATGACACCATTCATCCTTTCGAACGGCATCATGTTGTGCAGGAACGTCGGCCTGAGTTGGATGATATCCTCCACGATATGGACCAGCAGATGCAGCATGACGTCGAAGAATGCGGGCGGGAAGTACATCTCAAGCTCGCATAGTATCACCAGGATCTCTTCCTGTAGCCTTCTAAGTTGCCTCACGCCAACCGACTTCCGAGAGATGACGTCGAAAAAGTTGCATAGGCCAAATAGCGTTTCACGGACGTGCGCGTCCATGATCCCACGGATTGCAACTGGAAGTATCTGCGTCATCAGCATGTGACAGTCGTGAGACTTCATCCCACTGAACTTCTGCTTCGCTGGGTCTAGGTATCTGCTTATCTTCCCCGCGTAACCGTAAGGAATTTTTACTCCTACGAGGCAGGTGAAAAACTGCTCGATCTCCTCCTGACTTAGAGTGAAGCATGCGGGAGGGTAGTCACTTCCGGTCTTCTTGGCCTTTTTGCCTTTGCGACGAGTTTCTGTGTCCTGCTTCGCCTCATCATCATCATCATCATCATCATTAGCGTGAAGCTCCTGCCTGATGCCCATTGATTTCAAGTCTGCCCTTGCTTTCGGCCCATCTTTGGTCCTCTCTGGCATGTTGAGCAGGGTACCAAGCAGACTCTCGCACACGTTCTTCGTGATATGCATGGCATCAAGGCTGTGAGGCACACGGTGGATCTTCCAGTACGGCAAGTCCCAGAAAACAGACCTCGTTTTCCATACCTTCAGCAGCGGCTCTGGCGCCTTTCGCTTCTTTCCCGGATCTGGCGCCTTTTGCTTCTTTCCCGGCAGTGGGCAATCTTTCCAATTTTTCAACAACTCGTCTATTTCCTCGCCGCTCCTCGTACGCGGGCGTTTTCGGGGTTCGGTTTCACCATCGAACAGATCCTTGCATTTCCTCCATGGGTCATCGTCGCGAAGCCACCTTCGATGTCCCATGAACACAGTTTTCGAAGATCCGGGATCTCTATCTAGCTGGCGATACGTTGTGTCATCCATGCACCTTACGCATCCAGAAAATCCGTGGACTACCTGCCCCGCGAGATATCCGTAACCGAGATAGTCGTGCACCGTCGTGAGCAGTGCGGCTCTCATAGGGAAATATTATTTCTCTGCAGCGTCCCACGTATTGGCTGGCGTTTTCCACAGCGTGTCTAGCTCCTCTTTCAGCAGCCCCAGATACAGACTGATGTCGTTCCCTGGTTGTTTCGGCCCTTCAATTAGCATACTCATGTGAATGTTCTTCCTCTTCATGCACAACCAGGGGGGAAGGTTGTACATCCACACAAACACAAGCCACGTGCTATGTGTGCTTCTCTGGCTGCCAAACGGATTGACTCCATCGGTGCTCGAGCCCAGCACGATGTTCCTTGGATCCTTCCCAAATTCTGGGTATTCGAAGTTCAACGCTTGCCACTGGCTCGCATCCTTAGGGTGACTCAGCATCTTGTCTTTTTTATTTATCTCCGGATCATTTCCGTCATCTTCCCGCTTCTTCTCCTCCCTATCCGCGTGCCAATGCAGGAGCTTTGCTACCTTAGGGTCCGTGAAATACCGCTGCAGACGAGGAGTGATCGAAAAGTACCACACCGATTTTCAAGGAGCTTTCTTCCTCTTCTTGTATCGAGTGACGCTGCACACCGGACATATGGTAGACTCTGCGTGCTCGTCCCGATAAATGATGCAATTTTTCATGCACACATGGTATTTCATGTGTGGTAAATCCAGAGGACACACGATTTTCTTCGCCTCCTCGAAACTGGTCGGGCACTTGTTCCCCTTGGGAAGACGTTTGTGCCAGAGTGACATGTTCTCGTCGAAGCATGCGTCGGTCATTTTGTGTTTTACCTTCATCTCCAGAGCCATGAGCGTTACTTTCAGGCGGGTATCCTCGGGCCTGCATCCTTCATACAATGGAGTAACCGCGTCTATCTCCAGTTGATCCATCTTGGCTTTCTCTCTAGCGGCAGCTCTTGCGTTATCCGTCTGCTTGAGAAGCAGCTCTTGAATATGAGGGTCCTGCACCCAGCCTCCATCGTCGTCTGCTCCGGCATCTTCATCTTCATGATCATGCCCTTCGTCTTGATCTTCCTCATCATCATGTACGACATGATCTTCTACATGATGACTGTGTACAGCATCACCGTCGTGATCATGTCCTGGAGATTCTTTGTCTTCTCGCCCGCCCTCGCCGCGGTGGTACTTGTCTTGTTGCCCTTCCTCATTTCTTGCCCGCCCCCCATGGACGACTTCATAGACATCTTCATCACCTTGCCACCGATAGCCATCCATGAAACCACGCAAGAGCAGGTGGTCCCGCACCTGCCCGGAATCCGGGTCCGCAATAAGGCTCTTTAGCTTGCATCTTCGACACGGACATCTTATCTCCGTCTCGTTCTTTTGAAGCATCTCGGCCTTCGCGGAGCTCAAAAACCTATTCATGATGCCTTCGGTCATCGTGCGGACCATGGTCGCCTGCGGGGTAGAGCAAAACGATATTTTAGAACCAAGAAAAAATTTGTCATGACCTTCCCTAAAAATAGGGCCAAAAAGAATGCATAGTGCCAAAATTCTTGCCGAAACGGAAATGAATCAAAATTCCGGCAAAATATTGGCAACTATCGCATTTCAAATACCGGTACCTGCAAACACAAACATATATGCAACACCACAAACACATGCAACACCACAAACATACATAGATCTAGCTAGGCCACAAAAAGTGCATGTGCACATTGTTGGAGCGAGCTAGGGAGAAAAAAAGTAGATCTACATCATGAAGATAGCTTTCCCCTTACTTACCTATCAAAAAAAGGTAATTTCACCACTTAATTTTGATGAATCTATGGTGGAAATGAGGTGAGGAGGAGGAGGCAGCCAAAAGCTTGGAGAAGGAGGTGGAGGGAATGAAGTGGGGAAAGTGAGTGGGGAAAGTGAGTGGGTAGGTGTGGGGCTGTCCAAAATATCTTGTTGGGGTCCCAGGTTACTAATGGCGCACCACCTGCACATGCGCCATTAGTAACCCTGGTTACTAATGGCGCACCTGCAGGTGGTGCGCCATTAGTAGTTTTGCAGAAAAGTAAAAAAAAATATATATACTAATGGCGCACTTTTACAGGGTGCGCCATTAGTAGTTTAAACTACTAATGGTGCACGGTGAGGCAGTGTGCCATTAGTAGTTTTGCAAAAAAAGAATTAAAAAAATCAGTACTGGCGCACTCCTTGTATGGTGCGCCATTACTACTTAGAACTAGTAATGGCGCACCAGACATAGGATGCACCATTAGTATGTATGTAAAAATAAAAAAAATTATCACTAGTGGCGCACCTGTTTTCTGGTGCGCCATTAGTGTCTTCCACACTAATGGTGCATCACCAACTGGTGCGCCATTAGTATATAGTAGTGGCGCACTACTTCCCTGGTGCGCCATTAGTGTCAATCCTATCTATAACCCTTTTCCTAGTAGTGGTCACTGGGATCGAGCACCGCAAGATTGAACCCAAAGCTAAGCACTTCTCCCATTGCAAGAAAGATCAATCTAGTAGGCCAAACCAAACTGATAATTCAGAGAGACTTGCAAAGATAACCAATCATACATAAAAGATTTCAGTGAAGAATCAAATATTGTTCATAGATAGACTTGAGCATAAACCCACAATTCATCGGATCTCGACAAACACACCACAAAAAGAGTTACATCGAACAGATCTCCAAGAAGATTGAGGAGAACTTTGTATTGAGATCCAAAGAGAGAGAAGAAGCCATCTAGCTAATAGCTATGGACCCGAAGGTCTAAAGTAAACTACTCACACATCATCGGAGGGGCCATGGAGTTGATGTAGAGGCCCTCCGTTATCGATGGCCCCTCCGGCGAAGCTCCGGAAAAGGCCCCAAGATGGGATCTCTTGGGTACAGAAGGTTGTGGCAGTGGAAATAGGGTTTCGTGGTGCTCCTGGTTGTTTTCAGGGTATATGAGTATATATAGGAGGAAGAAGCAGGTCGGTTGAGCCACGAGGGGGGAGGGCGCGCCCCCCTGCCTCATGGCCTCCTTGTTGGTTGCTTGACATCCACTCCAAGTCCTTTGGATCACGTTTGTTCCAAAAATCATGCTCCTGAAGGTTTCATTCCGTTTGGACTCCGTTTGATATTCCTTTTCTGTGAAACTCTGAAATAGGCAAAAAAACAGCAATTTGCACTGGGCCTTGGGTTAATAGGTTAGTCCCAAAAATATATAAAAGTGTATAATAAAGCCCATTAAACATCCAAGACAGAATATATAATAGCATGGAACAATCAAAAATTATAGATACGTTGGAGATGTATCAGCTTCTTGAGAGAAGCTCCGGTTTGCAAGAAGCTTATATGAAAATTTGTTCCTATTCGGCCAATTTTTTTACCACAACATGGTAGTACCATGACATGACACCATGCCAAGTTTCATGATTTTCAGGCATGTTTTGGATTTACAAGAATTTTAAAACCAAGTTTCTCAATATTCTCGGTCGAGCCACGGTGCCCAGATGTTTGAATTTCATTCCCATTTCTTGCATGGGACCTAGAAATTCACCCGAGGACACACATGCGATTTTTCAACCAACTGTGGTGCACGGGAGCATGTGCTTGTAGTTCAAATTTGAATTATGCACATTAAATGACCAAAAACTCAATTAATGTATAAAAAGGCCAAATGAACCCAAAATAATTCCAAAATTTAACAGGTCACTCGTGTAGTTCTATGTTGCTCTGTAAAGAAACTCAAGGGGGGCACCGTATATCGTTTCACACTCAAAGGTGACACGTTCCCTCTCAGAACCATGAGCCTTCTTGAGAGAAGCTCCGGTTTGCAAGAAGCTTATACCAAAACTTGTTCCAAATCGGCCCAATTTTTTACCACAGCATGTTCGTGCCATGACATGACACCATGCCAAGTTTCATGATTTCCATGCGAGTTTTGGATTTACATGAATTTAAAAACCAAGTTTCTCGATGTTCTCGGTCGAGTCACGATGCCCAGATGTTTGAATTTCATTCCCATTTCTTGCATGGGAACTAGAAATTCACCCAAGGACACACATGTGAATTTTCAACCAACTTTGGTGCACTGAGCATGTGCTTGCAGTTCAAATTTGGATTATGCACATTAAATGTCCAAAAACTCAATTAATGTACAAAAAAGGCCAAACGAACCTAGAATAATTCCAAAATTTAACAGGGCACTCATGTAGTTCTATGTTGCCTTTGTAAAGAAACTCAACGGGTGGCAGCATATAACATTTCACACTCAAAGGTGACACGTTCCCTCTCAGAACCGCGAGCCTTCTCGAGAGAAGCTCCGGTTTGCAAGAAGCTTATACCAAAAATTGTTCCAAATCGGCCCAATTTTTTACCACATCATGTTAGTGCCATGACATGAAACCATGCCAAGTTTCATGATTTCCAGGCGAGTTTTGTATTTACATGAATTTAAAAACCAAGTTTATCGATGTTCTTGGCCGAGTCACGACACCCAGATGTTTGAATTTCATTCCCATTTCTTGCATGGGACCTAGAAATTCACCCAAGGACACACATGTGATTTTTCAACCAACTTTGGTGCACCGGAGCATGTGCTTGCAGTTCAAATTTGGGTTATGCACATTAAATGTCCAGAAACTCAATGAATGTATAAAAAAGCCAAACGAATCCGGAATAATTCCAAAATTTAACAGGGTACTCATATAGTTCTATGTTGCCTTTGTAAAGAAAATCAGGGGGGAGGCAGCGTATATCGTTTCGCACACAAAGGTGACACGTTCCCTCTCGGAACCACGAGGCTTGTTGAGAGAATCTCCGGTTTTGCAAGAAGCTTATACCAAAACTTGTTCCAATTCAGCCAAAAATTATACATATGAAAACAGGGTTTAGATTATCCCGAACATCTCGCCACCTAGACCAATGTACTCTGATTTGAATTCAACACAAAATGGATACAAATATTTGAATAGGAGATTCTATGTTACATGTAGTTCATAATGAAATATGATTACTGCTATATGCATGCTTTTTTATCAAGATAATATTTAAATGATTGTATAACTTGACAACAATTGTATTCAAATAAGGAAAATTGATTCAAATTTAGTCAATATGGTAGACGATAATATATACATTCATAGGGTGGAGTTAACTGTTCATATATGATGGAAGATTAAAATGTAGGACTAGATCCATTATAAACCGCAAGGTCACCTAACGATATATTTGAATTCAACATAACATGGATTCAAAAATTGAAATTTGAGATCCTGGCATTTGTAATCATATAGAAAGGGACATGACTTTTTCTTTTGGTGGGAATTGATTTGTTTTTTGTTGTTGTTGAGGGAAGTGCGAATCGATTTTGTATTGTATAGGGTAATCTTATTCTCCCAAAAAAAATTACATTTTTCTTATAGTTTTTTCAATGACATTTATAGCAATATAGTAAAAGGGGACATGACTCTCTTGTGTCGTGTATGAATTTTTTTTTGTACACGTTAAGTTTGTTCTGCCGAACAAGGAATTCGTGCCTTGTTATCCCGAAATTTTCAAGCTCGAGTATCTTTTGTCTCATCTGCTTTGAAACTCCCGCCTCTTCAACCCATGCCGCGCCTTGTTATCCCGAAATTTTGACGTGCGCGAAAACTCCCTCCTCATCCGAAATCGGTCCCGCAACCCAGACACGCGAAATCCCCCTTCTACCCCTCAGCCGGAAGTGTTGGCTCAACGTCGTGGTGTCAAAACCGGTGGGGGTACGCTGGTAACTTACCCTACATTTCGGACAAGTGCGTCCCTAAGCCATGGATCCCCCTACCTTCCCCTTCGTCCCCCCCCCCTTCATACATCGAGGCCGCCAAAACCCGCGAAACCCCACGCTCCTCCGTCAGCCTCCCGGCCGCTGCCCAGCCGGAGACTCTTCCCCGACGACGTAGTCCACCGCAATAGCTCATCGTCCCTCATCCCCCGCACTAGATGAGCATCTGTCGTCGATCTCGTCGTCCCGCCGGATTAGCCGCCCCGTCCTCCACCTCCAAGGAGCTGCCCCGACGCTTGCCTCGTCTATCGTGCCACCTCCATCCCCACAGCCCCGTCTTGACCTGCCCCACCGGAACCGTAGCACCCTCACCAATTCCTCCGATGAATCCGAGGCCAAATCGGTGCCACCAAGGAGGTTCTGCACTCACCGCTTCATTTAATCTTTTATTCGATCTCACGGGGCTGCCGGTGCTCGATACCGAGCAGCCATGGCGGGTCTCCATCGACGGTGCTGTTGCCGGCCACTTCATACATGGCGTCTCTCCCCCATGTCGTTGCTTCCTCGGCAGCGACTTCCACACTAGCACTAGCTGCTCCGCCTCTCGCTCGCGCTGCGGCTCCGTTCTTGCTGTCAGTCGTGCTGTTGCACTGCTCTTGCTTTCGTTCGTGCTACTTCTCTGCTCTGCTATTGTTGTCCGCCGTGCTGCTGCTCCGCTCTTGCTCTCGTTCGTGCTGCTGCTCTGCTCTTGCTCTCGCTCGCGCTGCTGCTGCTGTTGCACAACCTCCGGGAGCTACAGGAGTTGCTGCTTTAGCACTCGCTCGCGGTGCTGCTGCATGACTTGCTCTCTGCTAGTGCGTTCCCTGCTCGAGCGTCTGCTAATTTAGACAACTGCTTCTCTGCTACTAGCGCTTGAACGCCCTAAACATCTATTGCAATGCTCTGCTGCTAGTTCAATCAGTTTTGACAGTAAAATTCAGTTTCGACTGTAAAGTTCAGTTTCTTCAGTTAAGTTCAGAGTGAACAGTATTTACAACATCTGTCGGAGCGGCCGTGGCACGGCTGATGCGTTTTACATCTAGCACTTTTTGGTGATGTATTTTACATCATATATTGCACATGATATTAGAGTCCCACTTCAGATTAACGTTGCATCTTTTGTCCTGCTTCAGCCTCGCCGTTGTACACCTCACCGGAGCTGCTCCAATGACGGAACCGTCCATTATAGTGGAGCGGTACCCTCGGCGCCTGCGACATCTTGAGCTTGCGTTTGTTTTCCCCAAAGAGGAAGGGATGATGCAGCAAAGTAGCGTAAGTATTTCCCTCAGTTTTTGAGAACCAAGGTATCAATGCAGTAGGAGCCCACGCTCAAGTCCCTCGTACCTACACAAAGAGATAGCTACTCGCAACCAATGCGATTAGGGGTTGTCAATCCCTTCACGGTCACTTACGAGAGTGAGATCTGATAGATATAATATTTTTGGTATTTTTGGTATAAAGATGCAAAGTAAAAAAGTAAAGCCAAAGTAAAAAGCAAAGCAAGATTAAAGTGATGGAGATTGATATGATGAGAATAGACCCGGGGGCCATAGGTTTCACTAGTGGCTTCTCTCAAGAGCATAAGTATTCTATGGTGGGTGAACAAATTACTGTTGAGCAATTGACAGAATTGAGCATAGTTATGAGAATATCTAGGCATGATCATGTATATAGGCATCACGTCCGTGACAAGTAGATCGAAACGATTCTACATCTACTACTATTACTCCACTCATCGACCACTATCCAGCATGCATCTGGAGTATTAAGTTAAAAACAGAGTAACGCCTTAAGCAAGATGACATGATGTAGAGAGATAAATTCATGCAATATGAAGAAAACCCCATCTTGTTATCCTTGATGGCAACGATACAATACGTGCCTTGCTGCCCTTCTGTCACCGGGAAAGGACACCGCAAGATCGAACCCAAAGCTAAGCACTTCTCCCATGGCAAGAACTACCAATCTAGTTGGCCAAACCAAACAGATAATTCGAAGAGACTTGCAAAGATAACCAATCATACATAAAATAATTCAGAGAAGATTCAAATATTATTCATAGATAGACTTGATCATAAACCCACAATTCATCGGTCTCAACAAACACACCGCAAAAAGAAGATTACATCGAATAGATCTCCACAAGAGAGGGGGAGAACTTTGTATTGAGATTCAAAGAGAGAGAAGAAGCCATCTAGCTACTAACTATGGACCCGAAGGTCTGAGGTAAACTACTCACACTTCATCGGAGAGGCTATGATGATGTAGAAGCCCTCCGTGATGACGGCCCTCTTCCGGCGGAGCTCCAGAACAGGCCCCAAGATGGGATCTCGTGGATACAGAAAGTTGCAGTGGTGGAATTAGGTTTTTGGCTCCTGTTCTGATCGTTTGGGGGTACGTGTGTATATATAGGAGGAAGAAGTATGCCGGAGGAGCAACGAGGGGCCCACGAGGCAGAGGGCGTGCACTAGGGGGGCGCACCCCCACCCTCGTGACCGCCTCTTTTGTTCCTTGGAGCAGGGTCCAAGTCTCCTGGATCACGTTCGGTGAGAAAATCATGTTCCCAAAAGTTTTATTCCATTTGATATTCCGTTTCTTCGAAACACTGAAATAGGCAAAAAACAGCAATTCTGGGATGGGCCTCCGGTTAATAGATTAGTCCCAAAAATAATATAAAAGTGGAAAATAAAGCCAAATATAGTCCAAAACAGTAGATAATATAGAATGGAGCAATCAAAAATTATAGATACGTTGGAGACGTATCAGGCATCCCCAAGCTTAATTCCTGCTCGTCCTCGAGTTGGTAAATGATAAAAAGAGAATTTTTGATGCGGAGTGCTACTTGGCATAATTTCAATGCAAATCTTATTAATTGTGGTATGAATATTCAGATTAGAAATATTCAAGACAAAAGTTTATATTGACATAAAAATAATAATACTTCAAGCATACTAACAAAGCAATTATGTTTTCTCAAAATAACATGGCCAAAGAAAGTTATCCCTACAAAATCATATAGTCTGGCTATGCTCCATATTCACCACACAAAGTATTTAAATCATGCACAACCCCGATGACAAGCCAAGCATTTGTTCCATGCTCTAACTTTTTCAAAACTTTTTCAATCTTCACGCAATACATGAGCATGAGCCATGGATATAGCACTATAAGTGGAATAGAATGCTGGTTGTGGAGAAGACAAAAAGGAGAAGATAGTCTCACATCAACTAGGCGTATCAACGAGCTATGGAGATGCCCATCAATAGATATCAATGTGAGTGAGTAGGGATTGTCATTCAACGGATGCACTAGGGCTATAAGTATATGAAAGCTCAAAAAGAAACTAAGTGGGTTTGCATCCAACTTGCTTGCTCATGAAGACCTAGGGCAATTTGAGGAAGCCCATCATTGGAATATACAAGCCAAGTTCTATAATGAAAAATTCCCACTAGTATACGAAAGTGATAACATGAGAGACTCTCTACTATGAAGATCATGGTGCTACTTTGAAGCACAAGTGTGGTAAAAGGATAGTAACATTGTCCCTTCTCTCTTTTTTCTCTCATTTTTTTGTTTGGGCCTTTTCACTTTTTTATGGCCTCTTTTTATTTGGGCTTCATTGGCCTCTTTTATTTATTTTATTTTTTATTTTTCGTCCGGAGTCTCATCCCGACTTATGGGGGAATCATAGTCTCCATCATTCTTTCCTCATTGGGACAATGCTCTAATAATGATGATCATCACACTTTTATTTTTCTTATAACTCAACAATTACAACTCGATACTTAGAACAAAATATGACTCTATGTGAATGCATCCGGCGGTGTACCGGGATATGCAATATGAAAATGATGGAGTGTGTCATGATAAACGGAACGGTGGAAAGTTGCATGGCAATATATCTCGGAATGGCTATGGAAATGCCATAATAGGTAGGTATGGTGGCTGTTTTGAGGAAGGTATATGGTAGGTGTATGATACCGGCGAAAGGTGCGCGATATTAGAGAGGCTAGCAAAGGTGGAAGGGTGAGAGTGCGTATAATCCATGGACTCAACATTAGTCATAAAGAACTCATATACTTATTGCAAAAATCTAGAAGTTATCAAAGCAAAGTATTACGCGCATACTCCTAGGGGGATAGATTGGTAGGAAAAGACCATCGCTCGTCCCCGACCGCCACTCATAAGGAAGACAATCAATAAATAAATCATGCTCTGACTTCATCACATAATGGTTCACCATACGTGCATGCTACGGGAATCACAAACCTTAACACAAGTATTCTTTAAATTCACAACTACTCAACTAGCATGAATTTAATATTATCACCTCCATATCTCCAAACAATTATCATGCTTCAATATTTTCTTAGTATTCAACACACTCAAAAGAAAGTTTCACAAATCTTGAATACCAAGCATATTATTATTAAGCAAATTACCATGCTATTAAGAGACTCTCAAAATAATTTAAGTGAAGCATGAGAGATCAATAGTTTCTTTAAAACAAATCCACCACCGTGCTCTAAAAGATCTAAGTGAAACACATAGAGCAAACTTATCTAGCTCAAAAGATATAAGTGAAGCACATAGAGCAAAACTACTTAGCTTAAAAGATATAAGTGAAGCACATAGAGCAAAATTATCTAGCTCAAAAGATATAAGTGAAGCACATAGAGTATTCTATCAAATTTTAATTCATGTATGGCTCTCTCAAAAGGTGTGTACAGCAAGGATGATTGTGGCATATTAAGACACAAAGGCATGATAATACAAGACGCTCCAAGCAAAACACATATCATGTTGGTGAATAAAAATATAGCTCCAAGTAAATTACCGATGGAAGTGGACGAAAGAGGGGATGCCTTCCGGGGCATCCCCGAGCTTTTACTTTTTGGTGTCCTTGGATTATCTTGGGGGTGCCTTGGGCATCCCCAAGATTAGGCTCTTGCCACTCCTTGTTCCATGATCCATCAAAAGAATTCACCCAAAACTTGAAAACTTCACAACACAAAACTCAAAATAGAAAACTCGTGAGCTCCGTTAGCGAAAGAAAACAAAAGACCACTTCAAGGTACTGTAATGAACTCATTCTTTATTAATATTGGTGTTAAACCTACTGTATTCCAACTTCTCTATGGATTATAAACTATTTTACTAGCCATAGATTCATCAAAATAAGCAAGCAACACACGAAAAACAGAATCTGTCAAAAACAGAACAGTCTGCAGTAATCTGTAGCTAGCGCAAGATCTGGAACCCCAAAAATTCTAAAATAAATTGCTGGACGCGAGGTATTTATCTATTAATTATCTTCAAAAAGAATTAACTAAATAGCACTCTTCAAATAAAAATGACAGCAGTTCTTGTGAGCGCTAAAGTTTCTGTTTTTTACAGCAAGTTCAACAAGACATTCCCCAAATCTTCCCAACAGTTCTACTTGGCACAAACACTAATTAAACACAAAAAACACAACCAAAATAGAGGATAAATAATTTATTTATTACTAAGCAGGAGCAAAAAGCAAGGAATAAAAATAAAATTGGGTTGCCTCCCAACAAGCGCTATCGTTTAACGCCCCTAGCTAGGCATAAAAGCGAGGATAGATCTAGGTATTGCCATCTTTGGTTCTAGAGAGAAAGAGAGCAAACTTGTTATCTATGGAATTAATCTTTCTATTTCGACAGAGCACATGTCCATTAATGGTAGAAGAAAGATTAAGAATGTTGTGGAAATTGGCATCTAGGCTAGCTTTTATCTTTTTAATAGATTCGTTTTGGTAAGAAAGCAAGAGAGATGTAATTTCAGTTTTCTCATTAATGGGGTGCCCAAATATTGTTTTCATCCTCTCATAGGTATCTATGGGGTCCCCTTCAAGAAAACCCCCCTCGAAAATAGAATCTAAGACTTGTTTGAACGAAGCGGGTAGCCCAACATAAAAGCTTTTCAAGCAAACCTCAATTTGATATTGGGGTACATAGCTAACCCGGATCCTTAACAGCCTATCCCAAGCATCTTTCAAAGATTCATCAAGTAAATAACGAAAAATTCCAGAATCATCTTCATCAAAATTACTAAGGTTCTCATTGATAACTCCGGCAAGTTGTTCTATAGCATTCCGATTTATGAGTTTAGATAAGATAGCAGGATTGTCTAAAGCACTAGAACTTGGGAGAGAACCCCCAACTCTTTTTGGTTCTGACATAGCGAGGGAAAAAAGGCAAATAGAGAGGGAGGATAGAGAGAGAGAGGGCGAATAAAACGGCAAGGGTGAATTGGGGGGAGAGGAAAACGAGAGGCAAATGGCAAATAATGTAATGCGAGAGATAGGGATTGTGATGGGTACTTAGTATGTTGACTTTTTGCGTAGACTCCCCGGCAACGGCGCCAGAAATCCTTCTTGCTACGTCTTGAGCTTGCGTTGGTTTTCCCCGAAGAGGAAGGGATGATGCAGCAGAGTAGCGTAAGTATTTCCCTCAGTTTTTGAGAACCAAGGTATCAATCTAGTAGGAGCCCATGCTCAAGTCCCTCGTACCTGCACAAAGCGATAGCTACTCGCAACCAACGCGATTAGGGGTTGTCAATCCCTTCACGGTCACTTACGAGAGTGAGATCTGATAGATATAATATTTTTGGTATTTTTGGTATAAAGATGCAAAGTAAAAAAGTAAAGGCAAAGTAAAAAGCAAAGCAAGATTAAAAGTGATGGAGATTGATATGATGAGAATAGACCCGGGGGCCATAGGTTTCACTAGTGGCTTCTCTCAAGAGCATAAGTATTCTACGGTGGGTGAACAAATTGCTGTTGAGCAATTGACAGAATTGAGCATAGTTATGAGAATATCTAGGCATGATCATGTATATAGGCATCACGTCCGTGACAAGTAGATCGAAACGATTCTGCATCTACTACTATTACTCCACTCATCGACCGCTATCCAGCATGCATCTAGAGTATTAAGTTAAAAACAGAGTAACGCCTTAAGCAAGATGACATGATGTAGAGAGATAAATTCATGCAATATGAAATAAACCCCATCTTGTTATCCTCGATGGCAACGATACAATACGTGCCTTGCAGCCCCTTCTGTCACTGGGTAAGGACATCGCAAGATCGAACCCAAAGCTAAGCACTTCTCCCATGGCAAGAACTACCAATCTAGTTGGCCAAACCAAACGGAAAATTCGAAGAGACTTGCAAAGATAACCAATCATACATAAAAGAATTCAAAGAAGATTCAAATATTATTCATAGATAGACTTGATCATAAACCCACAATTCATCGGTCTCAACAAACACACCGCAAAAAGAAGATTATATCGAATAGATCTCCACAAGAGAGGGGGAGAACTTTGTATTGAGATTCAAAGAGAGAGAAGAAGCCATCTAGCTACTAACTATGGACCCGAAGGTCTGAGGTAAACTACTCACACTTCATCGGAGAGGCTATGATGATGTAGAAGCCCTCCGTGATGATGGCCCTCTTCCGGCGGAGCTCCGGGAACAGGCCCCAAGATGGGATCTCGTGGATACAGAAAGTTGCGCCGGTGGAATTAGGTTTTTGGCTCCTGTTCTGATCGTTTGAGGGTACATGTGTATATATAGGAGGAAGAAGTACGTCGGAGGAGCAACGAGGGGCCCACAAGGCAGGGGGGCGCGCCCCCACCCTCGTGACCGCCTCTTTTGTTCCTTGGAGCAGGGTCCAAGTCTTCTGGATCATGTTCGGTGAGAAAATCACGTTCCCGAAAGTTTTATTCCATTTGGACTCCGTTTGATATTTCGTTTCTTCGAAACAGTGAAATAGGCAAAAAAACAGCAATTCTGGGCTGGGCCTCCGGTTAATAGGTTAGTCCCAAAAATAATATAAAAGTGGAAAATAAAGCCCAATATAGTCCAAAACAGTAGATAATATAGCATGGAGCAATCAAATATTATAGATACGTTGGAGACGTATCAGCGCCGTTTCAAGAGGCCTCTAATCTTCTTCCCCGCCTCTGACAGTCACACCAGCATCACCATCCTCCACGTCCAACCCAATGATGCTGAGGTCGACAAGGCTATGCCAAAGAGGTTGCACACTCGTTGCATCACTTTGTTACTCTGCATTCACGTTAATCCCTCAGGGATCCTTTGTTATGGAACTACTATGGTACTACTATTCATGCATTTGGTTAGAAGGAGTGGAGCAAAGCAAAATTGGAGGATTTTTTTCCTTTGGTGTCTCTTTCAAAGAAAAAACGTAGGAATTTTAATATCCACTTGGACATCCTTTTCAAATTAATATGCATGAAGAACTGGACTAATTGCATTACTAGCATAATAAGATTCTTATTTTTTTTCATTTTCACGTGGTTTGACTTTAATTTGACTATGTGTTCCTCCAATTCATGTGAACCGAACACCCAGGTTGACAGAAATCCTATGTTTCCAAATGCTCTGTTTTGCACGTGCATTCCTAGACTATTCTTGTGTTTTTCCTGTCCCTGCATTTATAGAATCCTCCAATTCTAAGGAGCCCTTACAAATTTACTTCATTTTCAAATAGGCGTCAAAGAAAACTATGTGTGTTATGTCCTGCTCCTGTCGTGCCGTCATCCACCCCACCTGAGATGCACCATCGACAGAAGCGTTCACTGTAGCAGAGATTCCCCTTGCAGTCTTTCTTTTGCCGCCTTGGATCATCTGCCCCATTGCCGGCAGCCACGCCAACTGCATTACCATCATCGACTGAGCAGATGAACCTGAGGACTACACACTTCCGGAAGAGAGGTCGCAGTCTTTCGTGTTTGCTTATGTTATACATCGGTTATTATTACCTGCTTCTTTTATCGTTCAGACTTGAGTTTTAAAATGCCCGTGGGTCTCATATCGAGGCAGCAATGAATAGTATTTGTCTACTATCTGGTTCATCTGGGGTCTTCTATGTGGTTCATGTTGGGTGGGCAACAAACAGTAGATGATCCATTGTCTGTCTTTTTAAACTGAAGCTATAATCTACCTGTTATCAATAGTTTTGGATCTATCCACTCGTTTGCTACCATCAGTCTTGATTTCTGCATGCACCCCTTAGGCCTTACAAAATCTAACTAATTTTTTTATTATGCATGTCAGTTATTGTACACAATCGTACTGAACATGTAGAGAAAAAGAGAAGACCGTTGCGTGGGAATATAATGTCATGCAGACGCTGCTCCATGGTGGGCGAAGTGCCCCCCCCTCCCGCCATTCCAGATTGTATTCCAGAGGAAGACAACTGTTCAGATGGGGATTCAGAGGGAGCCGACCACTCCTATTTACCACCTGAGGTGTTTGCTCTAACCTGGCATGCTGATGTTGGTCATATCATGCATATGGCGCCTCGCATTGCTTACATTATACATCTTATATGTCATCAGCTTAGTTTAGATTTGCTTTGTGTGAATGCCACCTGTTTGGTTTCTATATCATACTCCTGCTGTTCCTAAATATTTTTCTTTTTAGAGATTTCAACAAGTGACTACATACGGAGCAAAATGAGTGAATCTACACTCTAAAATATGTCTATATACATCTGTATGTGGTAGTCCATTTGAAATCTCTAAAAAGACAAATATTTAGGAATAAAGGGAGTATATGGGAATTATGAAATGCCATCTTCTTTATCCAGGCATCATATATGTGAATCATGCAATGCCATCCTGTTTAACTAGTCATCGTATATGTGAATTGTATCGTGCCATATTTTTTCATAATGTAATCCATTTGTCAAGAATGTTTATACATTCATCTACTCTTCCTGTGCGTCGGCCATTTGAGTCGGTCATGGGAAAATCTGGAGTGAAAACAAGGTCTTCTGAGCAGTTAGTGCTACCCGTCGATGCAGATTTCTTGCAGGTTACAGATAGCTCCTGAGAGGAGGATTCAGAGACAGATGACCAGTGGTATCCCCCCCCCCCCCCGAGGTGCATGCTCTAACTTGGCAGGGTTATATTGCTCATATCATGCATATGGTGTCTTGCATTGCCATGCCATCTGCTTAGATTAGACATGCATTGTGTGAATGCCTCATGTTTGCTTTCTATATCAGATATGTGAATTATGCAATGCCATGTTTTTCAGCCAGTTATCATATATGTGAATTATGCACCACCATGTAGCCAGACATCATTATGTGAATTATCCCATGCCATCTTTTTTTCATTATGTATTCCATTTGTCAACAATCTGTGTATATTGAACTACTCTTCATGTGTATCAGCCATTTGAGCCAGTTATGAAAAAATCAGGAGTGAAAACAAGGTCTTCAGAGCAGGCAATGGTACCTGTTGAAGCATATATCTCGATGGTTACAAGGAGCTCCTCAGAGGAGGATTCAGAGACAGATGACCAGTCCTATATCCCACCTGATGTGTTTCAATGTTTATATTTCTCATATCATGCATATGTTGTCTTGCATTGCTTAGTTTAGACATCATATGCACAATATTGAATTCCATCTGCTTAGTTTAGAGATCATACATGCGAGTGCCAGCTGCTTAGTACATGAATAAATTATGTTAATTATATCATGCCATATTGTATACTTAGACAACATTTATGTGAATTATTTCATCCCAACCTATTTTAGAAAGACATCATATAGTTTTGTCATGTCATTCTGTTTAGATACTCATCATATGTTGAATTATGCCATTATATCCTGATGGGTTTCGTAGTAATTTCAAAAAAATTCCTACACACACGCAAGATCATGTGATGCATAGCAACGAGAGGGGAGAGTGTTGTCTACGTACCCACGCAGACCGACTGCGGAAGCGTTAACACAACGTAGAGGAAGTAGTCGTACGTCTTCACGATCCAATCGATCAAGCACCGAAACTACGGCACCTCCGAGTTCGAGCACACGTTCAGCTCAATGACGATCCCCGGACTCCGATCCAGCAAAGTGTCAGGGAAGATCTTGATGTACTACAGCAGCAGAGCTTCGCCTAAACTCCGCTACAGTATTATCGAGGACTATGGTGGCTGGGGGCACCGCACACGGCTAAGGAATAGATCACGTGGATCAACTTGAGTGTTTCTGGGGTGCCTCTGCCTCAGTATATAAAGGAGCCAAGGGGGAGGGGGCCGCCGGCCAGGAGGAGGGCGCAGGAGGAGTCCTACTCCTCCCGGGAGTAGGACTCCCCCCCCAATCCTAGTTGGACTAGGATTCCCCGAGGGGGAAAGAGAGAGAGGGGGCCGGCCACCTCTCCTAGTCCTAATAGGACTAGGGGAAGGGGGGAGGCGCGCGGCCACCTTGGGCTGCCCCTTTCTCCTTTCCACTAAAGCCCATTAAGGCCCATATGGCTCCCGGGGGGTTCCGATAACCTCCCGGTACTCCGGTAAAATCCCGATTTCACCCGGAACACTTCCGATGTCCAAATATAGGCTTCCAATATATCAATCTTTATGTCTCGACCATTTCGAGATTCCTCGTCATGTCCGTGATCACATCCGGGACTCCGAACAACCTTCGGTACATCAAAATGCATAAACTCATAATATAACTGTCATCGTAACCTTAAGCGTGCGGACCCTACGGGTTCGAGAACAATGTAGACATGACCGAGACACGTCTCCGGTCAATAACCAATAGCGGGACCTGGATGCCCATATTGGCTCCTACATATTCTACGAAGATCTTTATCGGTCAGACCGCATAACAACATACGTTGTTCCCTTTGTCATCGGTATGTTACTTGCCCGAGATTCGATCGTCGGTATTCCAATACCTAGTTCAATCTCGTTACTGGCAAGTCTCTTTACTCGTTCTGTAATACATCATCCCGCAACTAACTCATTTAGTTGCAATGCTTGCAAGGCTTAAGTGATGTGCATTACCGAGAGGGCCCAGAGATACCTCTCCGACAATCGGAGTGACAAAACCTAATCTCGAAATACGCCAACCCAACATGTACCTTTGGAGACACCTGTAGTACTCCTTTATAATCACCGAGTTACGTTGTGACGTTTGGTAGTACCCAAAGTGTTCCTCCGGTAAACGGGAGTTGCATAATCTCATAGTTATAGGAACATGTATAAGTCATGAAGAAAGCAATAGCAACATACTAAACGATCGGGTGCTAAGCTAATGGAATGGGTCATGTCAATTAGATCATTCTCTTAATGATGTGATCCCGTTAATCAAATAACAACTCATTGTTCATGGTTAGGAAACATAACCATCTTTGATTAACGAGCTAGTCAAGTAGAGGCATACTAGTGACACTTTGTTTGTCTATGTATTCACACATGTATTATGTTTCCGGTTAATACAATTCTAGCATGAATAATAAACATTTATCATGATTATAAGGAAATAAATAATAACTTTATTATTGCCTCTTGGGCATATTTCCTTCAGTCTCCCACTTGCACTAGAGTCAATAATCTAGATTACACCGTAATGATTCTAACACCCATGGAGCCTTGGTGCTGATCATGTTTTGCTCGTGGAAGAGGCTTAGTCAATGGGTCTGCAACATTCAGATCCGTATGTATCTTGCAAATCTCTATGTCTCCCACTTGGACTAGATCCCGGATGGAATTGAAGCGTCTCTTGATGTGCTTGGTTCTCTTGTGAAATCTGGATTCCTTTGCCAAGGCAATTGCACCAGTATTGTCACAAAAGATTTTCATTGGACCCGATGCACTAGGTATGACACCTAGATCGGATATGAGCTCCTTCATCCAGACTCCTTCATTTGCTGCTTCCGAAGCAGCTATGTACTCCGCTTCACATGTAGATCCCGCTACAACGCTTTGTTTAGAACTGCACCAACTGACAGCTCCACCGTTTAATGTAAACACGTATCCGGTTTGCGATTTAGAATCGTCCGGATCAGTGTCAAAGCTTGCATCAACGTAACCTTTTACGACGAGCTCTTTGTCACCTCCATATACGAGAAGCATATCCTTAGTCCTTTTCAGGTATTTCAGGATGTTCTTGACCGCTGTCCAGTGATCCACTCCTGGATTACTTTGGTACCTCCCTGCTAGACTTATAGCAAGGCACACATCAGGTCTGGTACACAGCATTACATACATGATAGATCCTATCGCTGATGCATAGGGAACATCTTTCATATTCTCTCTATCTTCTGAAGTGGTCGGGCATTGAGTCTTACTCAATTTCACACCTTGTAACACATGCAAGAATCCTTTCTTTGCTTGATCCATTTTGAACTTCTTCAAAATTTTGTCAAGGTATGTTGTTTGTGAAAGTCCAATTAAGCGTCTTGATCTATCTCTATAGATTTTAATGCCTAATATGTAAGCAGCTTCACCGAGGTCTTTCATTGAAAAACTCTTATTCAAGTATCCCTTTATGCTATCCAGAAATTCTATATCATTTCCAATTAATAATATGTCATCCACATATAATATCAGAAATGCTACAGAGCTCCCACTCACTTTCTTGTAAATACAGGCTTCTCCGAAAGTCTGTATAAAACCAAATGCTTTGATCACACTATCAAAACGTTTATTCCAACTCCAAGAGGCTTGCACCAGTCCATAAATGGATCGTTGGAGCTTGCACACTTTGTTAGCTCCCTTTGGATTGACAAAACCTTCTGGTTGCATCATATACAACTCTTCTTCCAGAAATCCATTCAGGAATGCAGTTTTGACATCCATCTGCCAAATTTCATAATCATAAAATGCGGCAATTACTAACATGATTCGGACAGACTTAAGCATCGCTACGGGTGAGAAGGTCTCATCGTAGTCAATCCCTTGAACTTGCCGAAAACCTTTCGTGACAAGTCGAGCTTTGTAGACAGTAATATTACCGTCAGCGTCAGTCTTCTTCTTGAAGATCCATTTATTCTCAATTGCTTGCCGATCATCGGGTAAGTCAACCAAAGTCCATACTTTGTTCTCATACATGGATCCGATCTCAGATTTGATGGCTTCAAGCCACTTTGCGGAATCTTGGCTCACCATCGCTTCTTCATAGTTCGTAGGTTCATCATGATCTAGTAGCATGACTTCCAGAACGGGATTACCGTACCACTCTGGTGCGGATCTTACTGTGGTTGATCTACGAGGTTCAGTAGTATCTTGTTCTGAAGTTTCATGATCATCATCATTAGCTTCCTCACTAACTGGTGTAGGTGTCATAGAAACAGTTTTCTGTGATGTACTACTTTCCAATAAGGGAGTAGGTACAGTTACCTCATCAAGTTCTACTTTCCTCCCACTCACTTCTTTCGAGAGAAACTCCTTCTCTAGAAAGTTTCCGAATTTAGCAACAAAAGTCTTGCCTTCGGATCTATGATAGAAGGTGTATCCAATAGTTTCCTTTGGATATCCTATGAACACACATTTCTCTGATTTGGGTTCGAGCTTATCAGGTTGAAGCTTTTTCACATAGGCATCGCAGCCCCAAACTTTCAGAAACGACAACTTTGGTTTCTTGCCAAACCACAGTTCATAAGGCGTCGTCTCAACGGATTTTGATGGTGCCCTATTTAACGTGAATGCGGCCGTCTCTAGAGCGTATCCCCAAAATGATAGCGGTAAATCAGTAAGAGACATCATAGATCGCACCATATCCAGTAAAGTACGATTACGACGTTCGGACACACCATTACGCTGAGGTGTTCCGGGTGGCGTGAGTTGCGAAACTATTCCACAATTTTTCAAATGTACACCAAACTCGTAACTCAAATATTCTCCTCCACGATCAGATCGTAGAAACTTTATTTTCTTGTTACGATGATTTTCAACTTCACTCTGAAATTCCTTGAACTTTTCAAATGTTTCAGACTTATGTTTCATTAAGTAGATATACTCATATCTGCTTAAATCATCTGTGAAGGTGAGAAAATAACGATATCCGCCACGAGCCTCAATATTCATCGGACCACATACATCTGTATGTATGATTTCCAACAAATCTGCTGCTCTCTCCATAGTACTGGAGAACGGCGTTTTGGTCATCTTGCCCATGAGGCATGGTTCGCAAGTACCAAGTGATTCATAATCAAGTGGTTCCAAAAGCCCATCAGTATGGAGTTTCTTCATGCGCTTTATACCGATATGACCTAAACGGCAGTTCCACAACTAAGTTGCACCATCATTATCAACTCTGCATCTTTTGGCTTCAACATTATGAATATGTGTATCACTACTCTCGATATTCAATAAGAATAGACCACTCTTCAAGGGTGCATGACCATAAAAGATATTACTCATATAAATGGAACAACCATTATTCTCTGATTTAAATGAATAACCGTCTCGCATTAAACAAGATCCAGATATAATGTTCATGCTCAACGCTGGCACCAAATAACAATTATCTAGGTCTAATATTAATCCCGAAGGTAGATGTAGAGGTAGCGTGCCGACCGCGATCACATCGACTTTGGAACCGTTTCCCACGTGCATCGTCACCTCGTCCTTAGTTAATCTTCGCTTAATCCGTAGTCCCTATTTCGAGTTGCAAATATTAGCAACAGAACCAGTATCAAATACACAGGTGCTACTGCGAGCATTAGTAAGGTACACATCAATAACATGTATATCACATATACCTTTGTTCACCTTGCCATCCTTCTTATCCGCCAAATACTTGGGGCAGTTCCGCTTCCAGTGACCAGTCTGCTTGCAGTAGAAGCACTCAGTTTCAGGCTTAGGTCCAGGTTTGGGTTTCTTCTCTTGAGTAGCAACTTACTTGCCGTTCTTTTTGAAGTTCCCCTTCTTCTTCCCTTTGCCCTTTTTCTTGAAACTAGTGGTCTTGTTGACCATCAACACTTGATGCTCCTTCTTGATTTCTACCTCCGTAGCTTTCAGCATCGCGAAGAGCTCGGGAATAGTCTTGTTCATCCCTTGCATATTAAGTTCATCACGAAGCTCTTGTAGCTTGGTGGCAGTGATTGAAGAATTCTGTCAATGACGCAATCATCTGGAAGATTAACTCCCAATTGAATCAAGTGATTATTATACCCAGACATTTTTAGTATATGCTCACCGACAGAACTGTTCTCCTCCATCTTGCAGCTATAGAACTTATTGGAGACTTCATATATCTCAATTCGGGCATTTGCTTGAAATATTAACTTCAACTCCTGGAACATCTCATATGCTCCATGACGTTCAAAACGTCGTTGAAGTCCCGATTCTAAGCCGTAAAGCATGGCACACTGAACTATCGAGTAGTCATCAGCTTTGCTCTGCCAGACGTTCATAACATCCGGCGTTGCTCCTGCAGCAGGCCTGGCACCCAGCGGTGCTTCCAGGACGTAATTCTTCTGTGCAGCAATGAGGATAATCCTCAAGTTACGGACCCAGTCCGTGTAATTGCTACCATCATCTTTCAACTTTGCTTTCTCAAGGAACGCATTAAAATTCAACGGAACAACAGCACGAGCCATCTATCTACAATCAAACATAAACAAGCAAGATACTAATCAGGTACTAAGTTTCATGATAAATTTAAGTTCATTTAATCAAATTTATTAAAGAACTCCCACTTAGATAGACATCCCTCTAATCCTCTAAGTGATTACGTGATCCAAATCAACTAAACCATAACCGATCATCACGTGAGATGGAGTAGTTTTCAATGGTGAACATCGTTATGTTGATCATATCTACTATATGATTCACGCTCGACCTTTCGGTCTCCGTGTTTCGAGGCCATATCTATATATGCTTGGCTCGTCAAGTATAACCTGAGTATTCCGCGTGTGCAACTGTTTTGCACCCGTTGTATTTGAACGTAGAACCTATCACACCCGATCATCACGTGGTGTCTCAGCACGAAGAACTTTCGCAACGGTTCATACTCAGGGAGAACACTTCTTGATAATTTTAGTGAGAGATCATCTTATAATGCTACCGTCAATGAAAGCAAGATAAGATGCATAAAAGGATAAACATCACATGCAATCAATATAAGTGATATGATATGGCCATCATCATCTTGTGCTTGTGATCTCCATCTCCGAAGCGCCGTCGTGATCACCATCGTCACCGGCGTGATACCTTGATCTCTATCGTAGCATCGTTGTCGTCTCGCCAAGCTTGTGCTTCTACGACTATCGCTACCGCTTAGTGATAAAAGTAAAGCATTACATCGCGATTGCATTGCATACAATAAAAACGACAACCATAAGGCTCCTGCCAGTTGCCGATAACTCGGTTACAAAACATGATCATCTCATACAATAAAATTCAGCATCATGTCTTGACCATATCACATCACAACATGCCCTGCAAAAACAAGTTAGACGTCCTCTACTTTGTTGTTGCAAGTTTTACGTGGCTGCTACGGGCTTAAGCAAGAACCAATCTCACCGACGCATCAAAACCACAATGATAGTTTGTCAAATAGACTCCGTTTTAACCTTCGCAAGGACCGGGCGTAGCCATACTTGGTTCAACTAAAGTTGGAGAGACAGTCGCCCGCAAGCCACCTATGTGCAAAGCACGTCGGGGGAACCGGTCTCGCGTAAGCGTACGCGTAAGGTTGGTCCGGGTCGTCTCGTCCAACAATGCCGCCGAACCAAAGTATGACATGCTGGTAGGCAGTATGACTTATATCGCCCACAACTCACTTGTGTTCTACTCGTGCATATAACATCAACATAAATAACCTAGGCTCGAATGCCACTATTGGGTTTCGTAGTAATTTCAAAAAATTTCCTACGCACACGCAAGATCATGTGATGCATAGCAACGAGAGGGGAGAGTGTTGTCTACGTACCCACGCAGACCGACTGCGGAAGCGTTGACACAACGTAGAGGAAGTAGTCGTACGTCTTCACGATCCAACCGATCAAGCACTGAAACTACGGCACCTCCGAGTTCGAGCACACGTTCAGCTCGATGACGATCCCCGGACTCCGATCCAGCAAAGTGTCGGGGAAGAGTTCCGTCAGCACGACGGCGTGGTGACGATCTTGATGTACTACAGCAGCAGGGCTTCGCCTAAACTCCGCTACAGTATTATCGAGGACTATGGTGGCTGGGGGCACCGCACACGGCTAAGGAATAGATCACGTGGATCAACTTGTGTGTTTCTGGGGTGCCTCTGCCTCAGTATATAAAGGAGCCAAGGGGGAGGGGGCCGCCGGCCAGGAGGAGGGCGCAGGAGGAGTCCTACTCCTCCCGGGAGTAGGACTCCCCCCCCCCAATCCTAGTTGGACTAGGATTCCCCGAGGGGGAAAGAGAGAGAGGGGGCCGGCCACCTCTCCTAGTCCTAATAGGACTAGGGGAAGGGGGGAGGCACGCGGCCACCTTGGGCTGCCCCTTTCTCCTTTCCACTAAAGCCCATTAAGGCCCATATGGCTCCCGGGGGGTTCCGGTAACCTCCCGGTACTCCGGTAAAATCCCGATTTCACCCGGAACACTTCCGATGTCCAAATATAGGCTTCCAATATATCAATATTTATGTCTCGACCATTTCGAGACTCCTCGTCATGTCCGTGATCACATCCGGGACTCCGAACAACCTTCGGTACATCAAAATGCATAAACTCATAATATAACTGTCATCGTAACCTTAAGCGTGCGGACCCTACGGGTTCGAGAACAATGTAGACATGACCGAGACACGTCTCCGGTCAATAACCAATAGCGGGACCTGGATGCCCATATTGGCTCCTACATATTCTACGAAGATCTTTATCGGTCAGACCGCATAACAACATACGTTGTTCCCTTTGTCATCGGTATGTTACTTGCCCGAGATTCGATCGTCGGTATTCCAATACCTAGTTCAATCTCGTTACCGGCAAGTCTCTTTACTCGTCCTGTAATACATCATCCCGCAACTAACTCATTTAGTTGCAATGCTTGCAAGGCTTAAGTGATGTGCATTACCGAGAGGGCCCAGAGATACCTCTCCGACAATCGGAGTGACAAAACCTAATCTCGAAATACTCCAACCCAACATGTACCTTTGGAGACACCTGTAGTAATCCTTTATAATCACCTAGTTACGTTGTGACGTTTGGTAGTACCCAAAGTGTTCCTCCGGTAAACGGGAGTTGCATAATCTCATAGTTATAGGAACATGTATAAGTCATGAAGAAAGCAATAGCAACATACTAAACGATCGGGTGCTAAGCTAATGGAATGGGTCATGTCAATCAGATCATTCTCTTAATGATGTGATCCCGTTAATCAAATAACAACTCATTGTTCATGGTTAGGAAACATAACCATCTTTGATTAACGAGCTAGTCAAGTAGAGGCATACTAGTGACACTTTGTTTGTCTATGTATTCACACATGTATTATGTTTCCGGTTAATACAATTCTAGCATGAATAATAAACATTTATCATGATTATAAGGAAATAAATAATAACTTTATTATTGCCTCTAGGGCATATTTCCTTCATATCCTGTTAAGTTATCCATCATATATCTGAAACTGTATCATGCTATCATGTTTAGTTAGACATCATATATGTGAAATTGTGCCATGTTGTCCTGTTTGGTTAGACAACATATATGAGAATTACCACGTCTGTCTATCATACAATGTTTGTACATTAAATTTATTTTCTTGTTTATCAGCCATTTGAACTGGAGGGGGTGATGGCAATATCTAAGGGAGCAAAAACCCGTTCTTCACAAAAGACAGTGCTACCCATCGATGTAGATAGAACCATGGTTGTACTAGGCCACAAACTAGCCCCACCACACATAATCGAGACTTTTCCAGATTGCACACTTACACCGTTGGGCGGAGAACCAACTACAACTCATCTAACCCCAGCCCCAGCGGATAGTAACCCACTTCTAGTTGACAAAGCACCATGTCCACCACATAGTACCCCTACACGAGCAGTTTGTAAAGCAACCGCAGTGCCCAAAGCACGAAGACCACCACAGTGAACTCCATGTTTAAAGCAGAAGAGCAACTGTTCTCAGGTCAGATTCCGTAGCTATGGTCCATACTCATTTGTTGTTGCATCACTGTACTTACTCATGCTAACTACTTTCAAATTTGAAGGATCCAATTGAAACTCCAATGGCGCAACAGGTATGTTTTAAACCTATTTCATTAACTGGATTGTTGTTCTAACTTCTTGCTCTATGTTGTGATGCCCCAAGACCGGAGCTTCAGATACCTTCCTTGGGTTCCGAGTTTCGTTGGTGTTTTGTTTGGTTCGTTGCATTCGTCATTGCATCATGTGCATTGCATCATGTCATCATGCAACCCGTTTTAAAAACTCAACTAAATAAATTGCATAGATCGTTGATCTATTTAAATCGAGGGATATTCACAATGGTGATTTCTCTTTATAACATATTCAAAGTCTCCCAATATTATTAGGGAGCTATAATAAATATTCCATTCGTATGGGATCAACCCAAACAAACTTTCATTTCAAATCTCTCTCATTTTTTTCAAATATTCTAAGTCCTTGATCCTTCTCCAAATACTTCAATTCCAGTTGTGGCACTTTGAAATTTGTCAAAGTATCTCCATGCCAGTTTCCAACTCAACTTGTATTTATTTGGCCCTCCAAATAAATATTTTGCTTCTATCTCCTTTCTGTAAATAGTAAAGGAAAATCATTTTTTCCTTCTTTTCTTTTAATCCAGCCTGCTAGGCCTCCTATTTTTTTCCTCCATTGAGATGGCCCAAGGCCCAGCCGGCGCCCTCCCCCTAGGCCTGGCCGATCCCCTCCAAACCCTAGCCCGATCGCTCCCTTCCTTCGTTTTCCATCCAGCGCCGCCAGGGGCCTTCGCTCGAGGCCTTTTCCCCCATCCCCCACGATCCCCATTCTCTCGATCCCCTTCATCTAGCGCCGCCACAGGGGAGGAGCCCCTCGTACCAGTGCCCGATCCCCATCGCCTCCTCACGTCCCTTGCCGCGCAGCGCCCGATCTCCTCGCTGCTGCTTCCGCCATGGCGCCGTGCCCTGCTTCTTCGCCCGCGCCGACGCCCTCCTTCGGCTGCTCGTGCCTGCAGCTCCGTCCGCGAGCATGTGCAGCCATGGCGCCACAAGAGCCCGCACCCGACCCCCTCGCCGAGACCTTGGTCGCCGACGCGCCTCCTTGCCTCTATGCCTTGCCTCACCTCCTTCCTCCCTCTGCAGCGCCAGGCCGCAATCGCTCCTCCTCCTCGCCGAGTCCCCGTCGCTCGAGCGCTCGAGGAGAGGAGCTCCTCGAGCACCTGCACCCCGCACCCGGCGTCCTCTGCGCCCAGCAGGAGCCCCAGCACCGGTCGCCCTACACCCGCGAGCACCACTACCTCCGGCGCATCTCAGCCTCTATTTCCAGCGACCTTGACCTCCCCTACAACAGCCCCCTGCATCGAGCAGCGGTAGCTCGACCGCTGCGCATGACCCTGTGTTTGACCCCGGGAGCACTTTCAGGTCTTTCCCCAACATCGTGTCTTCTTTTTGGATCACGCCAAGATCAGGGCCCTAGTACCACGACGACTGACGCAAGTTCCGCTACCGTCGCCAAAACCCGAGACAAAGTACACTGACGGTTCGTCGAGACCGGTAAGTCACAAGATTGTCCTGGATATCGTCAAGTACCACGACGACCCTCGAAAACCTCGGATTCACCAAGTTCCCATGATGACAAGTGTGACTCTTCGGATGCGCCAAGTTCGTCTACACAAAAATGCCTCATGTCGGCAAGACCCGCAAGTCGGACCCCGAACGATCGACGTCTCGTGGACCGTGTACAACTACCATCACCCCGAAGACGGTGGAGTCATCAAGTACCTCTCCGAAACGAACGTGAACGACTACTGTCGCAAGAACGGGACTGGAAAGTCCGAAGACCCCAAGTACCACGACACCGATGACATGAACATCTATGGAAAATTGTGCAACTAAGAACGTGAACGACTACCGCCGCCAAGATCACGAGTACCTCTACCGTCGTCATGTACCCCTACTTCCACTACGAACGTCCCGAGAACGTCTACTTCCTCTACTTGGCACCGATCGAGAACCGTCCCGTTTGCACACTTCGAAGGTATAACCCGAGACGACGTCCGTGTAACGAATGTTTGCGATGTTTGAGATGCTCATGTTCGAACCGTGTTCGAGTTGTCATTGCACGTTCCTCATCGGTTGCCATGCCGTCGACCCATGGGAAACCCGGTATCCGGGATCACCCCACCATCCTCGCATGATCCGCTCATCCACATTTTCTCTTGCACAGACATCTTAATGAGTTGTCGGATCACCCGGAATGTTGTCGTGGCACCATTTCCGTGGCAGTTGGCGTGGCACCCTTTTTTGTTCCGCCATGACGACCAAAGGCTTCATAATGCTCATGTCAACTCTTAATAAAAATTGCATAAAACTTGCTCATGTCATTCGCATCATGATAATAACATTTAAATGTTTAAAATTGTTGCTGCACCAAATTGATAAATGCATATGGGGATTTACCGGATTTGTTGTTGGTTATATCCGGCCTCATTTAATTTGTTTAGATAATATAGTTTTGTTATGCTTCACCTCTTGCCATGTTAACCAACATTTAATTTTGTTGAGTATCTATGTAACACCCCGGATGTAACTTTCCCAATTTGTACTCCAACTCTTGCCGTTTTCGGCGTTAAGTTATTTTATTTTCTTGGGTTCGGGTTTTTGTCTCCGTGTGTCATTGTCGTTGTCATGCATCGCATATCATGTCATCATGTGCATTGCATTTGCATACGTGTTCGTCTCATGCATTCGAGCATTTTCCCCGTTGTCCATTTTGCATTCCGGCGCTTCGTTCTCCTCGGGTGGTCATTTCTAGCTTTCTTTCGTGTGTGGGGATTAAACATTTCTGGATTGGACCGAGACTTGCCAAGCGGCCTTGGTTTACTACCGATAGACCGCCTGTCAAGTTTCGTATCATTTGGACTTCGTTTGATACTCCAACGGTTAACCGAGGGACCGAAAAGGCCTCGTGTGTGTTGCAGCCCAACACCCTTCCAATTTGGCCCAAAACCCACCTAAACCTGCTCCATCATCTAGAGCGTTCGATCATGATCGCGTGGCCGAAAACCGTACCTCATTTGGACTCTCCTAGCTCCCTCTATGCCTATATAAAGAACCCCCATTCCAAATCTCGGATCCCCCTCCCCGAAACCCTAAATATCGCCTCCGCGCCGGCCGGACATTGTCCGTCCAGACCAGACGCGTCCGCGCCGCCACCGCCGCCCAATCGCGCGCTGCCACGTGGCCCCTGCACCGCCGCCCACCGCTCCGGCCCGGGAGGCCCGTAGCCGGCCCCCGCGGCCCAACCGGAGCACGCCGCCGCCTGTCGCCTTTCTCGCCCAAGCCGGCGAGCTCCAGCTGCCGCTCCTCTGCCCGCTGCCCTGTTCCACCTCGCCGCCGGACGCCTCAGACGCCACCTCACCGCCGCGGGCCGCGCGCCACCAACGCCGGCCACCTCCGACCCCGTCCGGCGCCGGCCGCCGCCCGGAGCCGCCGTGCTCCTCCATGCTTCCTCTCCGACGCCGGCGCCGCCCAGCCGGTCCGGCGACCTCGCCCCGCCGGCCGCTTCTTCTCCGGCGACGGTCATCCTCGGGCCGCGTGCAGCGCTACAGTAGATCGGGCCGAATCTCAGATCTGGAATTTTCGGTTGACTTTTTCCCTCCTAACCCTAGCTCAAGTGCCCATGTTCTTAGCTTCGTAACTTTGCATCTGTAGCTCCGATTCATGCATATAGCATATCAAAATGTTCATCTCAGAGAGTACATCATTTCATTACATTCCATCATTTTCATTTGAGTTCATCTTGATGTCCGAAATGCTGTTAGAAGAGGGCTACTTGAGTTAATTGTCAGATCTGCTGCTCCATTTAGCTTTTTGTCATTTTTACCATGATTAATGTGTGCATGATATGCCCATGAGCTCTACATATGTTTTGTTAAGGGTTTTGTCATCTTTCCAGAGGTGCAACCCATGTATTTTTGTGATGTGTGTGGTGACTAGTGCAAGCTTGCAAAGTGGTGCACTTGTTAATTCTGTTTTGAGGGACTTAGTAATTCCACTAAGCCCTTGATCTGTTTATCTCATGATGCCATATGTTCATGTTGTTTCCTAGTGATCCGTGCCTCTTTTGAGGATGATCGGTAAGGATGTTTTGTTAATCTTGTATTACTCTATCCATCCATGTCTTTGTTTGCAATTATGTAGCACCCTAGCTTGAGTGAATCGAGCTCTACTTTTGCTACTTTGTGAATCTGGGCAGATTGTCAACTTGTTTGCAATTTTGCCGATGATGTTGTAGTTGATCCGTGCATGCTATGCTATTGTTCTTGCCATGTCTAGATTGCATTTTCTGTATTCTTGATGGGTGTATTCTTAGCTTATCATGACTTGCACCGTAGTGAGTGCATCGAGCTCGTAAACATGCCTACTTGAGTTATATTTCAGCATGCTCCAGTTTTCACTAAGTCTGTGATCTGATTATGTTTTTGCTATGTTCACATGCTTGCAATTGTATTTTCTGATCCCTTTTGGCTCAAGGTCACTAAGGGACTTTTGTTCAGCTTTTTGAGTATCTCCATGCCATGCTTTACTTTGCCTTGTTCAGGTCCTGTAGCATGTAGTTTTGTTGCTCCGAAGAGGGCTACCTGATCTGAAATTCCAGACAAGTGTTAATTTCACTAAGTCTGAGATTTGTTTGCCATATGCATTTTTGCCCTGCTTGTTTGAACCTGCTAATGGATGATTTGAAGGTAGCTCAGTGCTAGACTTTTGTTAATCATCTTGAATGCATCCCTGCCATGTATTTTGTTGTCATGTTTGGGTGCTGTAGCATGTTCATCTCATTGCATTTAGATGGCTACTTGCTGTAAATCGCAGACCGGTGTCATTTTTGAATCGCTTGCCTTTTCCAAACCGTAACTCCGATTCCGGCGTTCTTTATATCGTTTTCAAGCGATTTCATCTCATCTTTCCAGTGGCACACTTGGATTTCCAAGTTGAGGCCAGGTTCATGCATTTCCTGTCATATCTTGCATTTTGCATCCCGCATCGCATCCCGCATAGCATATTATCATTGCATCATAGTGTTTGTTCCTTGCACGTGGTTGATTGTGTCCTTGTTGTTTGTTTGTCTTGTTTGGGTAGAGCCGGGAGACGAGTTCGCTAATGAGGAGCCCGTTGAGTTTGCTTTCGAGGATCCAGTCAACTCTGACAACTGTGCAGGCAAGATGATCATACCCTCGAAATCACTACTATCTTTGCTATGCTAGTTTGCTCGCTCTTTTCCTATGCCAATGCTACGATGCCTACCACTTGCTTTCAAGCCTCCCAAATTGCCATGTCAAACCTCTAACCCACCATGTCCTAGCAAACCATTGATTGGCTATGTTACCGCTTTGCTCAGCCCCTCTTATAGCGTTGCTAGTTGCAGGTGAAGATTAGAGGTCGTTCCTTGTTGGAACATTTATTTACTTGTTGGGATATCATTATATTATCTTGTTATCTTAATGCATCTATATACTTGGTAAAGGGTGGAAGGCTTGGCCTCTTGCCTAGTGTTTTGTTCCACTCTTGCCGCCCTAGTTTCCGTCATATCGGTGTTATGTTCCCGGATTTTGCGTTCCTTACGCGGTTGGGTTATAATGGGAACCCCTTGATAGTTCGCCTTGATTAAAGCTTTTCCAGCAATGCCCAACCTTGGTTTTACCATTTGCCACCTAGCCTTTTCTTTCCCTTGGGTTCTGCAGACTCAAGGGTCATCATTATTTTACCCCCCGGGCCAGTGCTCCTCTGAGCGTTGGTCCAAAATGTCAGCCGCCGGTGGCTACCAGGGGCAACTCTGGGCTGGCCTACCGGAAGTTTGGACAATCTGAGTGTGCCCTGAGAAAGAGATATGTGCAGCTCCTATCGGGATTTGTCGGCACATTCGGGCGGTACACCTCAACTGAGCAGCCTCTTGCTTTAGTGCCATGTTGTAGAACTCATCGTATCTCACGGGCTCAAAGAGAACAAGAGCGAGCTAGATTTCTTCTCTGAGACCACCTCTGAACTGATATATCATGCTCTTCTCATCAGGGACGTCCTGCTTAGCAAAACGGGCGAGCTTCTGAAACAACTTGTTGTAGTCATAGACAGACAAAGAGCCTTGCTTCAGGTTACGGAATTCCTCATGCTTGCTTTCAACCACACTCTGGGGAATATGATGAGCTCGGAAATCTCGACGGAAATCATCCCAAGTGATAACACGTCCACCTCTGGAATCCTTGTACTGCTGGAACCATTCTGCAGCTTGATCTTTGAGTTGGAAGGAAGCGAACTTGACAAAGTCCTCAGGCCTGACGTTACTGCAGTCGAAATGCTTGCACAGATCCACTAGCCAATCGTCAGCATCGGTTGCCTCAACACAATTGCTGAAAGTCTTTGGCCCGTTAGCAAGGAACTGGTTGAGTGAAGCAAAGTGATTCTGATTGTTGCCTTGGTTCCCTTGGTTGCCTTGATTGCGCTCTTGGAGAATTTGCATGATCAACTATGTATTTGCATTGGTTGCGGCCATCACAGCTTGCCATGCCTCCGGAGGAGGTGGAGGTGGTGGCGGATCAGGATTCGGAGTCGTGCGCGTTGGAGGAGCCATCCTGAAGAGGTTGACATCCATTAGCACATTGATAGACGAATATTGAAGCTGAATCCAACGGAATGAAAATTGCAACATATAGTCTTCACATCCGAACAAAATGAACGAATGCATTCCTCTTGAAATGGTCACATATCCATAAATTGAGAAGCCACGTAGAATTAAGATAGATAAATAAATCAACAAGGTACGGATCGAGAACGAATAATCGGTAAGAAATCCCAATCTCAAACCAATATCCGTGGAAGAAGAACTAGAGCTACAAGAATTCCCACCTATGAAACTCCCGAACCTTTCCGGTTATGCAATCAGGTGTTGGGGATACAGGGGAAGCATAATATCTCACCCAAACTAGCAAATCCTACATCCATCTGTATCCATCCTTCAACACATAACCAAGAAACCTTCGGAAACCATCTACCTCAACCTTCGAAAAGCATCCGTTATACAAGTTATGGCGATACTCCCGAACTCCCGCCCCAGTACTGGGTGGCATCGAGGTTATCTCACCAACGAACTGCATAAAAGAGATTTTCGATGTCGGCATACTAAACTCAGGTATTCTAGAACTGCAACGATAAAATTATGATGACAACACCTCAGAGCTCAACTCCCCGGGACACTTCCACTAAACCCTGACAGGAGGCACCAAGACAATGTTCTCATCATAAAACCATCGGAACGATTCCAAGATACCCGCGTGATCCAAAAAAAATTAGTGAAATTTGAGAAGAGAAGAGTCAAAACTCTACGTCGGGATGCCTTACCAGAGCGATGAGGAGACTGGGAAGTATAAAGAATTCCTAAACTCTCCGATATATGATTCCTAAATGACTCAAAACATTTTTCTAGACACAACTCGGCCGCTAAAAACGATCAAGCAATGGGGCTCCTAAGGTCGGGGAAGGCTCTGATTACCAACTTCTAACACCCTCGATGCGACTATATCTCCCACGTGTCGAGGCACGACTTAGAGGCATAATCGCATTGAAGGCATATGTCGCAAGTTAGGCAATCTTCACAACATCCCATGTAATATAAATCATAAAGGGGAAAATAACATAGTTGGCTTACACTCGCCACGTCAATCAAGTACATAAATAACATTACATCATCCAAACACTCATGGCCCGACTACGGCGCCAAAATAAAAGATAACCCAACAAGCGACACGGTCCCAATCACTCCCAACTGGGCACCACTACTGATCATCAGGAAAGGAAACATAGTAACGTTGAGAGTCCTCGTCGAACTCCCACTTGAGCTCAAGCGCGTCTCCTGGAGCGGAATCATCAGGCCCTGCATCTGGTGTAATAGTAATCTGTGAGCCACAGGGACTCGGCAATCTCGCACCCTCGCAATCAAGACTATTTAAGCTTATAGGTATGGCAAGGTAAATATGTGGAGCTGCAGCAAGCGACTAGCAAAAAATGGTGGCTATCTTATTCGCAAAAGAGAGCGAGAAGAGGAGGCAAAGCACGAGCGAGAAACTAGAGAGCAACCTGCGCAAACATTACTCCAACACCATGTCCACTTCCTGGACCCCGCCGAGAAGAGGCCATCACGGTAACACACTCAGTTGATTCATTTTAATTAAGTTAAGGTTCAAGTTATCTACAACCGGACATTAACAAATTCCCATCTGCCCATAACCGCGGGCACGGCTTTCGAAAGTTCAAAACCCTGCAGGGGAGTCCCAACTTAGCCCATGACAAGCTCTCACGGTCAACGAAGGAATGGACCTCCTCCCAAGACGTTCCGATCAGACTCGGTATCTTGGTTCTTCAAGACACTTCGACAGGTTAAAACAAGACCAGCAACACCGCCCAAATGTGCCGACAAATGCCGATAGGAGCTGCACATATCTCTTTCTCAGGGCACACTCAGATTGTCCAAACTTCCGGTAGGCCAGCCCAGAGTTGCCCCTGGTAGCCACCGGCGGCTGACATTTTGGACCAACACTCAGAGGAGCACTGGCCCGGGGGGTAAAATAATGATGACCCTTGAGTCTGCAGAACCCAAGGGAAATAAAAGGCTAGGTGGCAAATGGTAAAACCAAGGTTGGGCATTGCTGGAAAAGCTTTAATCAAGGCGAACTATCAAGGGGTTCCCATTATAACCCAACCGCGTAAGGAACGCAAAATCCGGGAACATAACACCGATATGACGGAAACTAGGGCGGCAAGAGTGGAACAAAACACTAGGCGAGAGGCCAAGCCTTCCACCCTTTACCAAGTATATAGATGCATTAAGATAACAAGATAATATAATGATATCCCAACAAGTAAATAAATGTTCCAACAAGGAACGACCTCTAATCTTCACCTGCAACTAGCAACGCTATAAGAGGGGCTGAGCAAAGCGGTAACATAGCCAATCAACGGTTTGCTAGGACATGGTGGGTTAGAGGTTTGACATGGCAATTTGGGAGGCTTGAAAGCAAGTGGTAGGCATCGTAGCATTGGCATAGGAAAAGAGCGAGCAAACTAGCATAGCAAAGATAGTAGTGATTTCGAGGGTATGATCATCTTGCCTGCACAGTTGTCAGAGTTGACTGGATCCTCGAAAGCAAACTCAACGGGCTCCTCATTAGCGAACTCGTCTCCCGGCTCTACCCAAACAAGACAAACAAACAACAAGGACAAAATCAACCACGTGCAAGGAACAAACACTATGATGCAATGATAATATGCTATGCGGGATGCGATGCGGGATGCAAAATGCAAGATATGACAGGAAATGCATGAACCTGGCCTCAACTTGGAAATCCAAGTGTGCCACTGGAAAGATGAGATGAAATCGCTTGAAAACGATATAAAGAACGCCGGAATCGGAGTTACGGTTTGGAAAAGGCAAGCGATTCAAAAATGACACCGGTCTGCGATTTACAGCAAGTAGCCATCTAAATGCAATGAGATGAACATGCTACAGCACCCAAACATGACAACAAAATACATGGCAGGGATGCATTCAAGATGATTAACAAAAGTCTAGCACTGAGCTACCTTCAAATCATCCATTAGCAGGTTCAAACAAGCAGGGCAAAAATGCATATGGGCAAACAAATCTCAGACTTAGTGAAATTAACACTTGTCTGGAATTTCAGATCAGGTAGCCCTCTTCGGAGCAACAAAACTACATGCTACAGGACCTGAACAAGGCAAAGTAAAGCATGGCATGGAGATACTCAAAAAGCTGAACAAAAGTCCCTTAGTGACCTTGAGCCAAAAGGGATCAGAAAATACAATTGCAAGCATGTGAACATAGCAAAAACATAATCAGATCACAGACTTAGTGAAAACTGGAGCATGCTGAAATATAACTCAAGTAGGCATGTTTACGAGCTCGATGCACTCACTACGGTGCAAGTCATGATAAGCTAAGAATACACCCATCAAGAATACACAAAATGCAATCTAGACATGGCAAGAACAATAGCATAGCATGCACGGATCAACTACAACATCATCGGCAAAATTGCAAACAAGTTGACAATCTGCCCAGATTCACAAAGTAGCAAAAGTAGAGCTCGATTCACTCAAGCTAGGGTGCTACATAATTGCAAACAAAGACATGGATGGATAGAGCACTACAAGATTAACAAAACATCCTTACCGATCATCCTCAAAAGAGGCACGGATCACTAGGAAACAATATGAACATATGGCATCATGAGATAAACAGATCAAGGGCTTAGTGGAATTACTAAGTCCCTGAAAACAGAATTAACAAGTGCACCACTTTGCAAGCTTGCACTAGTCACCACACACATCATAAAAATACATGGGTTGCACCTCTGGAAAGATAACAAAACCCTTAACAAAACATATGTAGAGCTCATGGGCATATCATGCACACATTAATCATGGTAAAAATGACAAAAAGCTAAATGGAGCAGCAGATCTGACAATTAACTCAAGTAGCCCTCTTCTAACAGCATTTCGGACATCAAGATGAACTCAAATGAAAATGATGGAATGTAATGAAATGATGTACTCTCTGAGATGAACATTTTGATATGCTATATGCATGAATCGGAGCTACGGATGCAAAGTTACGGAGCTAAGAACATGGGCACTTGAGCTAGGGTTAGGAGGGAAAAATTCAACCGAAAATTCCAAATCTGAGATTCGGCCCGATCTACTGTAGCGCTGCATGCGGCCCGAGGATGACCGTCGCCGGAGAAGAAGCAGCCGGCAGGGCGAGGTCGCCGGACCGGCTGGGCGGCGCCGGCGTCGGAGAGGAGGCGTGGAGGAGCACGGCGGCTCCGGGCGGCGGACAGCGCCGGACGGGGTCGGAGGCGGCCGGCGGCGAGGTGGAACAGGGCGGCGGGCGGAGGAGCGGCGGCTGGAGCTCGCCGGCTCGGGCGAGAAAGGCGACAGGCGGCGGCGTGCTCCGGTTGGGCCGCGGGGGCCGGCTACGGGCCTCCCGGGCCGGAGCGGTGGGCGGTGGCGCAGGGGCCACGTGGCGGCGCGCGATTGGGCGGCGGTGGCGGCATGGACGCGTCCGGTCCGGACGGACAATGTCCGGCCGGCGCGGAGGCGATATTTAGGGTTTCGGGGAGGGGGATCCGAGATTTGGAATGGGGGTTCTTTATATAGGCATAGAGGGAGCTAGGAGAGTCCAAATGAGGTGCGGTTTTCGGCCACGTGATCGTGATCGAACGCTCTAGATGATGGAGCAGGTTTAGGTGGGTTTTGGGACAAATTGGAGGGGTGTTGGGCTGCAACACACACGAGGCCTTTTCGGTCCCTCGGTTAACCGTTGGAGTATCAAACGAAGTCCAAATGATACGAAACTTGACAGGCAGTCTACCGGTAGTAAACCAAGGCTGCTTGGCAAGTCTCGGTCCAATCCGGAAATGTTTAATCCCCACACACGAAAGAAAGCTAGAAATGACCACCCGAGGAGAACGAAGCGCCGGAATGCAAAACGGACAACGGGGAAAATGCTCGAATGCATGAGACGAACACGTATGCAAATGCAATGCACATGATGACATGATATGCGATGCATGACAACGACAATGACACACGGAGACAAAAACCCGAACCCGAGAAAATAAAATAACTTAACACCGGAAACGGCAAGAGTTGGAGTACAAATTGGGAAAGTTACATCCGGGGTGTTACAATCTAACCGAGAGAGAACTAAATATTTGATGTGGTGTTTCGTCCATATGCAACTCGTTGCATAATGAGCTCCACTTAACTTGTACTTTTGTTTGTGCACTTTGCCATGCCATGCATATTTAAACCAGACATGCATCATACTTGATTGTGCATCATGACATGTTTATGTGATGGTTGTTTACTATGTTGTGTGCTTCTTTCCGGTGTTGCTTCTTCGGGTTGGTTCCGTTAAAGTCGCGTTTGTGAGGACACGTTCGTCTACGTCCGTTTGTCTTCTTCATGGACTCGTTCTTCTTCCTTGCAGGATTTCAGGCAAGATGATCATACCATCGAAATCACTTCTATCTTTGCTTGCTAGTTGCTCGCTCTTTTGCTGTGCCTATGCTGCGATACCTACCACTTGCTTATCATGCCTCCCATATTGTTGAACCAAGCCTCTAACCCACCTTGTCCTAGCAAACCGTTGTTTGGCTATGTTACCGCTTTGCTCGGCCCCTCTTATAGCGTTATTAGTTGCAGGTGAAGATTGAAGCTTGTTCCATGTTTGGAACATGGATATTCTTGTTGGGATATCATAATATCTCTTATTTAATTAATACATATATATACTTGGTAAAGGGTGGAAGGCTCGGCCTTATGCCTGGTGTTTTGTTCCACTCTTGCCGCCCTAGTTTCCGTCATATCGGTGTTATGTTCCCGGATTTTGTGTTCCTTACACGGTTGGGTGATAATGGGAACCCCTTGACAGTTCGCCTTGAATAAAACTCTTCCAGCAATGCGCAACCTTGGTTTTACCATTTGCCACCTAGCCTTTTCTTTCCATTGGGTTCTGCAGACTCAAGGGTCATCATTATTTTAACCCCCCCCCCCGGGCCAGTGCTCCTCTGAGTGTTGGTCCAACTGAGCGATGTCCGAGGCTACCAGGGGCAACTCTGGGCTGGCTTACCCGACGTCTTGCTCATCCATTGTGCCCTGAGAACGAGATATGTGCAGCTCCTATCGGGATTTGTCGGCACATCTGGGTGGCTTTGCTGGTCTTGTTTTACCATTGTCGAAATGTCTTGTAACCGGGATTCCGAGTCTGATCGGGTCTTCCCGCTAGAAGGAATATCCTTCGTTGACCGTGAGAGCTTGTTATGGGCTAAGTTGGGACACCCATGCAGGGTTTTGAACTTTCGAAAGCCGTGCCCGCGGTTATGGGCAGATGGGATTTGTTAATGTCTGGTTGTAGAAAACCTGAACTTGATCTTAATTAAAATACATCAACCGCGTGTGTTACCGTGATGGTCTCTTTCCGGCGGAGTCCGGGAAGTGAACACGGTGTTGGAGTTATGTTTGACGTAGGTTGTTTTAGGATCACTTCTTGATCATAGTTGTTCGACCGTGCTTTTTCCTTCTCTTCTCACTCTTTTTTGCGTATGTTAGCCACTATATATGCTAGTCGCTTGCTGCAGCTCCACCTCATACCTTTTACCTACCTATAAGCTTAAATAGTCTTGATCGCGAGGGTGTGAGATTGCTGAGTCCCCGTGACTCACAGATACTTCCAAAACCAGTTTGCAGGTGTCGATGAAACCGTACAGGTGACGCAACCAAGCTCAAGGAGGAGCTCGATGAAGACCTTGTCCTTTGTGTTGTTTCGTGCTAGTTGATCAGTAGTGGAGCCCAGTCGGGACGATCAGGGATCTGTGTAGCATTTGGGGTAGTCTTCTTTTATTTTGCCTCCATAGTCGGGCCTTGTTTGTATTTGATTGATGTAGTGCTTTATTCATGCAATTGTGTGAAGTGGCGATTGTAAGCCAACTATGTATCTCTTTTCCTTATGTATTACATGGGTTGTGTGAAGATTACCTCACTTGCGACATTGCTTTCAATGCGGTTATGCCTCTAAGTCATGCTTCGACATGTGGGAGATATAGCCGCATCGAGGGCGTTACAAGTTGGTAATCAGAGCCTTCCCCGACCTTAGGAGCCCCCACTGCTTGATCGAATTAGCTGACGAGTTGAGTCTAGAAAAATGTTTTGAGTCATTTAGGAATTATATATCAGAGAGTTAGGAATTCTTTTTACTCCCCAGTCCCTTCATCCCTCTGGTAAGGCATCCTGACGTAGAGTTTTGACTCTTCTCTTCTCAAATTTCACAAAAAAAAATTAGGATCACGCGGGTATCTTGGAATCGTTCCGATGGTTTTGTGACGAGAACATTGTTCTTGGTGCCTCCTGTCATTTAGGGGTTGTGGCAGTGTCCCGGGGAGTTGAGCTCCGAGGTGTTGTCGTCACAATTTTATCGTTGCAGTTCTGGAATACCTGAGTTTAGTTTCGCCGACATCGAAAATCTCTTTTATGCAGTTGTCGGTGAGATAACCTCAACGCCACCCAGTACTGGGGCGGGAGTTCGGGAGTATTGCCATAACTCGTATAACGGATGCTTTTCGAAGGTTGAGGTAGACGATTTCCGTAGGTTTCTTGGTTATGTGTTGAAGGATGGATACAGCTGGATGTAGGATTTGCTAGTTTGGGTGAGATATTATGCTTCCCCTGTATCCCCAACACCTGATTGCATAACCGGAAAATTTCGGGAGTTTATAAGTGGGAATTCAAGTAGCTCTTAGGATATCTTTCCGACAGATGTATGATATGAAATTGGGGTTCGATGTCTAGTGGTCCGCCTATTCACGGTTGGTTTTACAGTGGTCTCGTTGTGTCTTAAAGAGTCCTTGGCTATGCCGACTCGGGGACGCTTCGTATGTCATGTGCACTGCCTTGTACATGATGGTGTTGTACGATCGAGCCCGTGTAGGCCCCACCATGGAAATTTCGGACGAAATCTCTATCATAGGTTTGTTCCGGCTTATTCTGCAAGGCAATCCTTTGTTTTGTTTTGAGTTGTGGTATTCGAGTTGCTTCGAAGTCAAATGTTGATTCCATACCTTTCCTAAATGGTGTTCTCATATTTCTATGTGAATACTAATCCTTGATGATAATCGAGATTGTCATGCCAATTTCTTTTAAACCGGCGTGTTTCTCTTCAAGTGGATCCGATCATTTCAACTTCCGCAAGATCAATTATCACTTCTTCTCAACGGTGTTTGTTTCACCGGTCTCCAAGTTGCCTTCGTTTTTCCCCCCCCCCCCCCCCTTTTTTTTTAAAGACTAAGATTTGTTTTTTCAAGTATCTATCTTATGATTATGAACTCTCTCCATTCTTTTTCGTCAATGTCCTTACCCGGCGGTTCTCATGAAGATGCTCTTCAAGTTCGTTATTCTTCATTCTTTTTCTTCTCCGGTGAATTCAATTCAAGTTTTCTGTGTTGATCACATCCTTTCCTCGTTTTAAATGTCTTCTCTTGCCGGCGTACCTCTCAATCATTCCCCGTTTGCTATCAATTGTTCCGGAGTGCTGAAGATGTCTCGAAGATTCGTGTTTCCACTCTTAATCCGTTCAAGCTATTTTGAGGATGTTATCTAATTCAAACCATTTAATTCAAACGGTGTTTTCTCTCTTAAATCGTTCAATGGTGTTTCTTTTGAGTGGGCCCTAACCCACAGGTCTTTTCCCAGGATCTTACCTGACTCTTCTTATTTTCCCGGAGCTATCCTAAATTCGTTTCAAAGTTTGACGTAAGAATGAGTTATCATCAGTCAAATGCCTTTCTCTAAGATCTTTCAATTTCTTTTCATCATTGGTTCAACCTCTTCGGTTTTTTTTTGGGATTCTCCCGGAGTGCCTCAATAATTCATGGTGCTGTTTCTCATCGTCATTCTCAGATTTTGGAAGACCGAAGAAGAGTTTCTCTTTAATCTTTCTCCATTCTCTTCAAGACTCGTGATTCTAGCTTGTTGCCATCCTCTCATAATTGTTTTGATTGTCAGAATTCTTTTCACCCACCCGGACCATTTCATGAGTTGTTTTCCATTTATTTCCTCCGAAGGCCATCTTTTCAAATATTATTCATTCCAGCTTTCAACTCTCGTTCTCCAAATCATACCGGTGCATCATTCAAGTATTCTTTTATCAGCTCGTGATCTCTTCGTTCTCATGTATATAAATTCTCTCAAGCATCTTCGTTGATTTGCTAAATTCTTCCCGGTGTTCCTTTATCTTTTCTTCGTTCATTTTAATTCTTACGGCGGTTCATTCAAGATTTCTCTTCCTTCGTTTATCATATCAATTCATTCGTTGTTTCAACCCTACCGGTGGTTCGTTGAAGACCTTCTCAAGTTTGCGCTATATCTATCTTAATCCTTTCCACGAGAATAAGTAGTATGCCAAATCCGCTGCTTGTCATCAATTAAATTGGTGAAGGATAAGCATAATATAATTCTTATTCTTGTTTCATCGAGTAAATTCAATTCCTTATTCCGGAGGCTCATCAAGCTCTCGGTTTTCAATTGTTTCATCTCCTCTTTTTCTCGGAGTCCCAACCTTTTTCAATTAGTTCACCACGGAGATTCATCTAAATCGGTACAAGGATTCACCTTGTGTTTTCAACTTCTCTTTCCTTCGTGTGATTATTCTTTTGTTACCGGAGTTTCTTCATGGAGGCTATACATGATGGTTCATCAAGGATTTATTTCCTTCTCGAAGCATTCTTCAAGATTCTTTTCTGAGGAGCTCAAGTTTTCTTCATCTTGCTATCCGGAGTGCAATTCTTTCAACCGTATCATTGGAGCTGGTATTATGTCATTCTTGATAATTTGAGTTCATGTTTCATGATTCACATGTTGTTAAGAATGAGGTATTTCAAATCCACCAACCTCTTCGTTGGAGTTATCTGGTGTCATGTTTCACCTAAAGCTTTCCCTAAGGATTAATGCTATTAATGGTGATAATATATGATCCAAGTTCTGCATCTATCCTCCCGGTGAAATAGCTTTCTCGTCTCCTTGTTCATATCAATCCAATTCTTTTCCCGTGAGTGTCAGGTTGTCACCTCATAATTTGAGATGTATTCCATAAGACCATATCAAGATTATTCTTTTCGTTGTTGGTTTTCCAACAACTACATTCTAGCATTTGTTGTAAGCGTGCTCCCTCAAGATCTTGTTTCCATTCGTTCATTCCATTCCATTCTTTCGTTCCGAAGGCCTTGTGATGTTGCTCTTTTCAATCATCATCTCGAATTGTGAAGATCATGTTCTTTTCGTGCTTATCCATTTAACCGGAGTGTGTGCCCGCTGCTCAAGTTCTTTCATTTTATCGAGTCTTGCATCCCTACTCAACCGGAGTGCTGTTCGAATTTGTTCTTCCTTGTTCCTCTTCCCTACCGGAGTGCTTTCAACTTTGTTCTTCTTCGTTGCTTTCTTTCTTTAAATTGTTCAACATCTCAAGGTTCCTTGGTTTCACTCGTTTGTCAAAGAAACAACTTAGTTTTACCTATTCTCTTTCTTTTCCGTTGTCCCTCCGGTGCCATTCTAGATCTCGGGACGAGATCCTCTCGTAGTGGTGGAGTGTTGTGACGCCCCAAGACCGGAGCTTCAGATACCTTCCTTGGGTTCTGAGTTTTGTTGGTGTTTTCTTTGGTTCATTGCATTCACCATTGCATCATGTGCATTGCATCATGTCATCATGCAACCCGTTTTAAAAACTCAACTAAATAAATTGCATAGATCGTTGATCTATTTAAATCGAGGGATATTCACAATGGTGATTTCTCTTTATAACATATTCAAAGTCTCCCAATATTATTAGGGAGCTACAATAAATATTCCATTCATATGGGATCAACCCAAACAAACTTGCATTTCAAATCTCTCTCATTTTTTTCAAATATTCTAAGTCCTTGATCCTTCTCCAAATACTTCAATTCCAGTTGTGGCACTTTGAAATTTGTCAAAGTATCTCCATGCCAGTTTCCAACTCAACTTGTATTTATTTGGCCCTCCAAATAAATATTTTGCTTCTATCTCCTTTCTGTAAATAGTAAAGGAAAATCATTTTTTTCCTTCTGTTCTTTTAATCCAGCCTGCTAGGCCTCCTATTTTTTTCCTCCTTTGAGATGGCCTAAGGCCCAGCCGGCGCCCTCCCCCTAGGCCTGGTCGATCCCCTCCAAACTCTAGCCCGATCGCTCCCTTCATCCGTTATCCATCCAGCGCCGCCAGGGGCCTTCGCTCGAGGCCTTTTCCCCCATCCCCCTAGATCCCCATTCTCTCGATCCCCTTCATCCAGCGCCGCCACAGGGGAGGAGCCCCTCGTACCAGTGCCCGATCCCCATCGCCTCCTCACGTCCCTTGCCGCGCAGCGCCCGATCTCCTCGCTGCTGCTTCCGCCATGGCGCCGTGCCCTGCTTCTTCTCCCACGCCGACGCCCTCCTTCGGCTGCTCGTGCCTGTAGCTCCGTCCGCGAGCATGTGCAGCCATGGCGCCACAAGAGCCTGCACCCGGCCCCCTCGTCGAGACCTTGGTCGCCGCCGCGCCTCCTTGCCTCTGTGCCTTGCCTCACCTCCTGCCTCCCTCTGTAGCACCAGGCCGCAATCGCGCCTCCTCCTCGCCGAGTCCCCGTCGCTCGAGCGCTCGAGGAGAGGAGCTCCTCGAGCACCTGCGCCCCGCACCCGGCGTCCTCTACGCCCAGCAGGAGCCCCAGCACCGGTCGCCCTACACCCGCGAGCACCACTACCTCCGGCGCGTCTCAGCCTCTGTTTCCGGCGACCTTGACCTCCCCTACGACAGCCCCCTGCATCGAGCAGCGGTAGCTCGACCGCTGCGCATGACCCTGTATTTTACCCCGGGAGCACTTTCGGGTCTTTCCCCAACATCGTGTCTTCTTTTTGGATCACGCCAAGATCAGGGCCCTAGTACCACGACGACCGACGCAAGTTCCGCTACCATCGCCAAAACCCGAGACAAGTACCCTAACGGTTCGTCGAGACCGGCAAGTCACAAGATTGTCCTGGATATCGTCAAGTACCACGACGACCCTCAAAAACCTCAGATTCAACAAGTTCCCATGACGACAAGTGTGACTCTTTGGATGTGCCAAGTTCATCTACACAAAAACGCCTCATGTCGGCAAGACCCGCAAGTCGGACCCCGAACTATCGATGTCTCATGGACCGTGTACAACTACCGTCGCCCCGAAGACGGTGGAGTCATCAAGTACCTCTTCGAAACGAACGTGAACGACTACCGTCGCAAGAACGGGACTGGAAAGTCCGAAGACCCCAAGTACCACGACACCGATGACATGAACATCTACGGAAAATTGTGCAACTAAGAACGTGAACGACTACCGCCGCCAAGATCACGAGTACCTCTACCGTCGTCATGTACCCCTACTTCCACTACGAACGTCCCGAGAACGTCTACTTCCTCTACTTGGCACCGATCGAGAACCGTCCCATTTGCACACTTCGAAGGTATAACCCGAGACGACGTCCGTGTAACGAATGCTTGCGATGTTTGAGATGCTCATGTTCGAACCGTGTTCGAGTTGTCATTGCACGTTCCTCCTCGGTTGCCATGCCGTCGACCCATGGGAAACCCGGTATCCGGGATCACCCCACCATCCTCGCATGATCCATTCATCCACATTTTCTCTTGCACCGACATCTCAATGAGTTGTCGGATCACCCAGAATGTTGCCGTGGCAGTTGGCATGGCACCCTTTTTTGTTCCGCCATGACGACCAAAGGCTTCATAATGCTCATGTCAACTCTTAATAAAAATTGCATAAAACTTGCTCATGTCATTCGCATCATGATAATAACATTTAAATGTTTAAAATTGTTGTTGCACCAAATTGATAAATGCATATGGGGATTTACCAGATTTGTTGTTGGTTATATCTGGCCTCATTTAATTTGTTTAGATAGTATAGTTTTGTTATGCTTCACCTCTTGCCATGTTAACCAACATTTAATTTTGTTGAGTATCTAACCGAGAGAGAACTAAATATTTGATGTGGTGTTTCGTCCATATGCAACTCGTTGCATAATGAGCTCCACTTAACTTGTAGTTTTGTTTGTGCACTTTGCCATGCCATGCCATGCATATTTAAACCGGACATGCATCATACTTGATTGTGCATCATGACATGTTTATGTGATGATTGTTTACTATGTTGTGTGCTTCTTTCCAGTGTTGCTTCTTCGGGTTGGTTCCGTTAACATCGCGTTTGTGAGGACCCGTTCGTCTACGTCCGTTTGTCTTCTTCATGGACTCGTTCTTCTTCCTTGCGGGATTTCAGGCAAGATGATCATACCCTCGAAATCACTTCTATCTTTGCTTGCTAGTTGCTCGCTCTTTTGTTGTGCCTATGCTGCGATACCTACCACTTGCTTATCATGCCTCCCATATTGTTGAACCAAGCCTCTAACCCACCTTGTCCTAGCAAACCGTTGTTTGGCTATGTTACCGCTTTGCTCAGCCCCTCTTATAGCGTTATTAGTTGCAGGTGAAGATTGAAGCTTGTTCCATGTTTGGAACATGGATATTCTTGTTGGGATATCACAATATCTCTTATTTAATTAATGCATATATATACTTGGTAAAGGGTGGAAGGCTCGGCCTTATGCCTGGTGTTTTGTTCCACTCTTGCCGCCCTAGTTTCCGTCATATCGGTGTTATGTTCCCGGATTTTGCGTTCCTTACGCAGTTGGGTAATAATGGGAACCCCTTGACAGTTCGCCTTGAATAAAACTCTTACAGCAATGCATAACCTTGGTTTTACCATTTGCCACCTAGCCTTTTCTTTCCCTTGGGTTCTGCAGACTCAAGGGTCATCATTATTTTAACCCCCCCGGGCCAGTGCTCCTCTGAGTGTTGGTCCAACTGAGCGATGTCCGAGGCTACCAGGGGCAACTCTGGGCTGGCTTACCCGACGTCTTGCTCATCCGGTGTGCCCTGAGAACGAGATATGTGCAGCTCCTATCGGGATTTGTCGGCACATCTGGGTGGCTTGGCTGGTCTTGTTTTACCATTGTCGAAATGTCTTGTAACCGGGATTCCGAGTCTGATCGGGTCTTCCCGCTAGAAGGAATATCCTTCGTTGACCGTGAGAGCTTGTTATGGGCTAAGTTGGGACACCCATGCAGGGTTTTGAACTTTCGAAAGCCGTGCCCGCGGTTATGGGCAGATGGGAATTTGTTAATGTCTGGTTGTAGAAAACATGAACTTGATCTTAATTAAAATACATCAACCGCGTGTGTTACCGTGATGGTCTCTTTCCGGCGGAGTCCGGGAAGTGAACACGGTGTTGGAGTTATGTTTGACGTAGGTTGTTTTAGGATCACTTCTTGATCATAGTTGTTCGACTGTGCTTTTGCCTTCTCTTCTCGCTCTCTTTTGCATATGTTAGCCACTATATATGCTAGTCGCTTGCTGCAGCTCCACCTCATACCTTTTACCTACCTATAAGCTTAACTAGTCTTGATCGCGAGGGTGTGAGATTGCTGAGTCCCCGTGACTCACAGATACTTCCAAAACCAGTTTGCAGGTGTCGATGAAACCATACAGGTGACGCAACCAAGCTCAAGGAGGAGCTCGATGAAGACCTTGTCCTTTGTGTTGTTTCGTGCTAGTTGATCAGTAGTGGAGCCTAGTCGGGACGATCGGGGATCTGTGTAGCATTTCGGGTAGTCTTCTTTTATTTTGGCTCCGTAGTCGGGCCTTGTTTGTATTTGATTGATGTAATGCTTTATTCATGCAATTGTGTGAAGTGGCGATTGTAAGCCAACTATGTATCTCTTTTCCTTATGTATTACATGGGTTGTGTGAAGATTACCTCACTTGCGACATTGCTTTCAATGCGGTTATGCCTCTAAGTCGTGCTTTGACATGTGGGAGATATAGCCGCATCGAGGGCGTTACATATGTTGATTTCAGTTTCAGTTGTATAAATAGTTATGTTCTCATGTGATTCACATTACAAGTGTTGCCAATGTTGTGTAGTTTCTCACACTTATTTTCTATCTATGCTGCTGTGTCTTGAAAATATATGAGTTGAACTGTGTCTCTATCTTGATTTGGCAACATAAACTAGAATGATATGGATAATACAGTGACCATAGTACATAGATATATGTTTGTTTCATGTTGTTATCCTGCCCACCTTACTACTGAACCGGTTAACCAAAATGAGTTTCGTATACTACATGCTAAACCTATGATGTGTCTGCTTGTTTCCCTTGTAGTATGCGAACAGAATATTGAAGAGCACCCCACTATGCAATGGTAGAGAAAGTAATGCAGATAAGGTTCAAGTGAGACAGCCCTGTTGGTCTCCAAGAAAGGTGATAAAAATGATCTTGTAGACAGTGAGAAAACCCCACAGTCCTGCGTTGATGTAAAGTTCGAGTTACTGGCCAGTACCGCTGGCACAAGCTCTTCAAACTCACTGCCTGAATCACTTCGGCTTCTTCAGTCTCAACTACAAGCTGAAAGGCATAAGTCAGCTGTGCTGCGGCAAGAAGCCGAAGGACTGAGGAAATCCCTGCAGAATTCAGATGCATACTTTCTTGTGCAACAGCAAGCGCTGGAGGATTTAAGCGCCAAACAAGAGAAGCTTAATAAGCTTGCTAAGCATATTGCTAGCATTATGGGTACCCAGGATATTGTTTCTTGAGCTCTTCTGAAGTGGTTTCAGTTCTGGACATGTTTTGTTGCGGCGTTTATTTGCACTGGTCACCAACTTTGACAACTAGTGTATATGATATGCTGCTTTGTTCCCTATATTTGCACTGGTGGTGAACTTTGATGCCCAGTGGATTTAATATGTGTAATAGCTGTGATAGCCTAGTGTAAGTTGCTTGCTTATTTATTTCCTTGTTGTCTTGTTTACTAGTTTGCTTGTAGTCAATGCAGTTCTTTTTCCGCGGTTTGCTAGTGGCCGCAATAACCTAGTTTTTAAAACTAGGCCACAATAACCATGGGCTACATATTTACTGTAGTTACCATGGGCCTCCTACGGGCCGCAGAAACAATGGGCCTTCTAAGGGCTGTAAAACAATGGGCCTTCTACGGGCCGTAGCATCAATGGGCCTTCTACGAGCCGTATGATCGATCGGCCAAACATGGGCCAACAACGGACCGCATTATGGGCCTTGAACGGGCTAGAGTTGGAAACGTCCGTTCATGGGCCGACCATAACGGGCCGTCGTTAATCGGTCGTATTTGATGACACTATGAAAACGGCCTAACAGATTAACGGGCCACAAACGGGCCGACTGTAACCACGGGCTGAATTTGGCGCACAATTAGAAAAGGCCAGTAACAGTCCGTAAGTAACCGAATGCTGGAAATGAGCCCAAGAACAAATGGGCCCTGAGAAGGACGAAAGATAACATGGGCTTGAAAGGGCCCAATGAAATAATGGGTCGTTAATGGGTATAAAGCGATATACTGTTCATTACGGTCCAGTTTCACCACGGGCCATTAATGGGCCAAGAGTTACAAAGTGCCTCATATGGGCCGAAAGATGTCATGGGCCAGACATGGGCCGGAAGATACAACGGGCTGGAATCATATTGGACGGCCCAGATGACGCTAATGGGCCTAATTCTGATAGGCCATAACAGGCTCTGGGTTAGCGGGTTGTAAATGGGCTATGCGAAAAGCCCGTTAACATGCTTTCCTTGGGCCGGCCCGCTATCTTTTGACCAAGTCAAATGGGCCGGCCTTTTCACCGAAATGGGCCTCTATTGGGTCGTGCCACGTGTCAACATATCATAGGCGCCTCCTGTCCAATGAGTGGATGACATATGTCCCAGCGGTGAGCCAACACGTGTTTCCTCCGGCCAATGAGAATTTTACACATGGAAAATCCCCATTGGTCCAGGCTGTTAACGGGTTATCGGATCCAAAACCGGACCCAATAGCTTAACGGCGACCCGTTACGGTCGATGCCACGTGTCGATCACCCTTGACGAAAGCACTTCTATGACGCGTGATTTATCATCATGGAAGTGGACACTTCCGTGATGATAATTTTGGTAATGTCATGGAACACTTCTACGACAGCACATGTATGATTATCTTGATTCTGTCATAAAATCATCATGGATGTACATGCATGACAGAAAATGTGACCTACTATGATAAATATGTATCATTAGGGAAGTGTATTTTTTTGTAGTGTATGTTACTTACAATTTCAGCACTTGCAGACGTTACCTTGCTGAAAACCACTTGTCATTTCCTTCTGCTCCTCGTTGGGTTCAACACTCTTACTTATCAAAAAGAGCTACAATTGATCCCCTATACTTGTGGGTCATCAACCATGTTGAGGCAACCCACGCCCAGCTCCTGGTGGTCACCGCAGAAATCACACAAAGCTTCTCTGACAATGGTTGGCAACCCACAGCAAAAGAGTTAGCAACCGCCGAGAGCCTTCGAGCAACTGTCCGTTCGTTCGCGGCATACCTTGCCACGATGGAGCCCGTCCAAGCCCAGACTGCAGCCTCCCACGCCCAGCTCGTGGTGGCCTTTTCCAAAAGAGATGGCGGACGCGGGTGGCGAGATGCTTGCCGAGTATGGTGTGATGGATGCCATGGAGCCCCTTCCCTAGGAGATCGTCGGGCGCGAGGTGGACATGGAGGAGGCGGCAAAGATCGATGAGCGCCAGTCGGAGTAGTACTCTTTGTTTAGAGTGTCGGTCTTTAATTTGTTAGAGTAATGTTTAGGTCAGCTATCTCTATTTAATTGCTGAACTTGCTCGATTAAGAAGTGTGGGTGTGCTGTAGGCTCTTTTGTGTACCCAAATTATGCAATGACGTGGAGACCGTTGTAACCAGACAAATTCAGACCAAAATTTGCACGTTCTAACTCATCACAAATGGGTAAGCTATATGAATCGTTTGTGATGTTCACATATTGTACACAGTGCCGAATAAGGGACCATGTCTGATGACACTTTGCGCGCCAGTTTTTCGCTGCACCGAGCCAAAATTTTCGGCTTCCGCGGAAATATCTACCTCCCCCGCCCCCTCCCCCTGACCAAAAGCCACATTTCCCCTGTTTCCACCTTCCTTTCCAAGTTCAAACCTTCACTACTTGCTTGCAGGGCCGCCTCCTCACCGGTGACCCTCCTTCACGCTGGTCGGCCTCGTTGATCTAGGCAGGTAATCCACACCCGAGCCCCATCATCCTCCTCCTTCTACATCCACATGCCCCGACCGTTGGCGCGACACCTTCCACCCAAATCACCGACCCATCCTCCAAATAAGCGCCACATCAAGCCATGATGCATGCAATATAGCCAGGAGCTCAAGGAGCATTTGGCAGCGGAGAAGCAAATCGCCGCTGCACGCGCGGATGAGGTCGCGATGGCTGCCATTAGTGCCGACCCCCAGATCTTGGAGGAGCACCTCGCCATCAAGGCCACCATCGACGCCTCGCGCGCTGACGCCGCCACATGGTTGGCTGCTTTAAACGACAATTTACGGCATTTTCTCGAGGCCACCGTTGGTGCCTTCGACGAAGACTATGAGGTGTTTTCTCAGCGTGCCCGTGCTTACCTCAACTCGAGAGCCAACAGGTTGGTTCCCGGAGTGGCTTAGGTAACTCACCACTACGAGGAGGGCACCCATGATGTGGAGGCATCACCCTCTTCCAAGTACAAGGAGCCTATGTTCAGTTAGCTAGCTACACCGATTAAGCATGTTCGGTTTACCTATTACATGTGCTGCTCCTGTCTTTTCTTAACAAATTCTAGTGAGCTGTCCTGCGAACTTTTACCATGCAGTCTAATCCTCTAGTATATATGTTCTATATGTCGTGCAATGTGGTGCTCACTTATTAACTGTTTGGTTAATTTGTTGTCGTGTTCAGTTAACTGTTGGGTTCAATTCTGCAATGTGATGTTCAATTCTTGTGGGTGCAATTTTATATTGTCCTCCAAGTGAGAAATAAATCGAATTTGGTTGTACAAAATATGTGAGAAACAAATATAATTTCTATATTTCCAAGTTGTCAAGCATGCTTGGTTTGGTTGATTGTCTGATCTTCTAGTATGCTATATATTGTGCAATGTGGTGCTCAGTTAATGTGTGGTTCATTTGTTGTGGTGTTTAGTTGATTGTTTGGTTCAATTCTGCAATGTGATGTTCAATTGTTGTGGGTGCATTTCTTTATTGTCTTCCATGTGAGAAATAAATCGAATTTGGTTGTACTAAATACATAAGAAACAAATACAATTACTATATTTCTAAGTTGTTAAGCATGCTTGGTTGGTTAACTGTCTGATCTTATGTTAGCAGTATGTCATATTGTGCAATGTGGTGCTTAGTTAATGTTTGGTTCATTTGTTGTGGTGTTTAGTTAACTTTTTGATTCAATTCAGCGATGTGATGTTCAATTGTTGTGGGTACAATTTTGTATTGTTATCCATGTAAGGAATAACTCGAATCTGGCTATACTAAATACATGAGAAACATATACAATTGCTATATTTTCTAGTTCTTAATCATGCTTGGTTTGGATAAATGGTTTTTCCATGTGGCTCGAATTAATCTACTGAATTTGCAATGTATTTATTTTTTATTAACATATTTTACTAATAGCCAACCATCACTTAACCTGATCAATAACTATCTTATATGTATTACACGGAAACAATTGGAAGCACTGAGGTTTACAATCGACATTTGCACATGCATGGTCATTTTTCTAATAGCACATTATTGTGCAATTGCAGGAACCATTCTAATATTTAGGTTTTTAACAAATTGGTCTTGCACATGTAGGTCCTGCTGTCAGAGGTTTTGACCCACTGTTCGACCCATTTTGCATAAGGGGAAATCACTTGTCCATGAATATTAGTCAAGTCAAGAAACTCAGAAAGATTGTTACAATAAAGAAACTAGCGCCAAAAAACAACAAGATCTTTGTCTGCACAATGAAGAAAACATCAGTGCACTACAGGATGGTACTAACTATTATACCTTGTCTTTTTTATTCCTTTACGCCATTTCCAAATTTAGAGAAGATATTTATGCATATATTTTTTTCGGGCCTTTCCAAAGCAGTTCACTAATGATTACCTCTCAAACCACCTGTATGTTCAAGAGGTGAGGAAGGTATTCATACAACACCCATGGTATAATATAGAAGTCTTCCTCAAGAGGACGAGGGATGGACGGTCAATCATCCAAAGGCACTGGTGTAAAGTTGCAAGGACCTTCAACATCAATAAAGGCTCAATATTCGCCTTCCGCTTTAGTAGTTTTCCAGATGAGATTCATCTGTCTATCTACCGTCTGTGATGCTAATTTCCAAATGTTATAGATGTTGCATGTGAAACTTGGTGCTGGTGCAGTTGTGTAATGGGGAAGCTAGATATATGCCTATATGGTGTAACTGAGTGCTAAAGCTATATGATGTTCTACTCTGATGTATTTCAATTATGAAATCCTGGTTCCGTAATACGAAAATGAAATATATTGTGTGCTTAATATGAAATGTCAATTTGATTAATAATGGCTTATTAATAATAGGCCAATTAGCCTGCTTATTGGGTTTTTCTGTTGCAAATGGTTATTGAGACCACCTTTCAGACAATGAACAATCGGACATGACTTCCTCTTGAAAAATGTTTGCGTTATACCACCTTTTGCAAACGTTTTCCACATAAAAAGTGTGTGTGATAGACAACCTATGACACACAGTTTCTTCTACGCACCATGTGTGATGCATTCAATAATGCAAATAATAAAATTGTTAATATCGTCTGCAATGCTATGCTATCATAGACGATTTGATGGGGAAAATTGTGTGTGATGTACGTGCGAACAGAAACGTTTGTCATGGATTCGTCGTGTAGGATGTACATACGAATGAAAACTTACTTCTTGGATTGACTGTGTGAGATGTACATACGAAAGGAAATGTATTCCTTGGATTGATTGTGTGGGATTGATGACCCACAAGTATAGGGGATCTATCGTAGTCCTTTCGATAAGTAAGAGTGTCGAACCCAACGAGGAGCGGAAGGAAATGATAAGCGGTTCTCAGCAAGGTATTCTCTGCGAGCACTGAAATTATCGGTAACAGATAGTTTTGTGATAAGGTAATTGGTAACGAGTAACAAGTAACAAGTGTAAATAAAGTGCAGCAAGATGGCCCAATCCTTTTGTAGCAAAGGACAAGCCTGGACAATTTCTTATATAGAGAAAAGCGCTCCCGAGGACACATGGGAATTATCGTCAAGCTAGTTTTCATCACGATCATATGATTCGCATTCGGTACTTTGATAATTTGATATGTGGGTGGACCGGTGCTTGGGTACTTTCCTTACTTGGACAAGCATCCCACTTATGATTAACCCCCATTGCAAGCAACCGCAACCGCAACTACAACAGAAGTATTAAGGTAAACCTAACCATAGCATGAAACATATGGATCCAAATCAGCCCCTTACGAAGCAACGCATAAACTAGGGTTTAAGATTCTGTCACTCTAGCAACCCATCATCTACTTATTACTTCCAATGCCTCCCTCTAGGCCCAAACAATGGTGAAGTGTCATGTAGTCGACGTTCACATGACACCACTAGAGGGATGACAACATACATCTCATCAAAATATCGAACGAATACCAAATTCACATGATTACTAATAGCAAGACTTCTACCATGTCCTCAGGAACAAACTTAACTACTCACGAAGCATATTAATGTTCATAATCAGAGGGGTATTAATATGCATAATGGATCTGAACATATAATCTTCCACCAAGTAAACCAACTAGCATCGACTACAAGGAGTAATCAACACTACTAGCAACCCACAGGTACCAATCTGAGGTTTGGATACAAAGATTGGATACAAGAGATGAACTAGGGTTTGAGATGAGATGGTGTTCGTGAAGATGTTGATGGAGATTGACCCCCTCCCGATGAGAGGATCGTTGGTGATGACGATGGTGATGATTTCCCCCTCCCGGAGGGAAGTTTCCCCGGCAGAACAGCTCCGCCAGAGCCCTAGATTGGTTCCGCCAAGGTTCTGCCTCGTGGCGGCGGAGTCTCATCCTGAAAGCTTGCTTATTATTTTTTCTCGGACGAAAGACCTCATATAGCAGAAGATGGGCATCGGAGGGCCACCAGGGGGCCCACGAGGCAAGGGGCGCGCCCAGGGGGGTAGGGCGTGCCCCCCACCCTCGTGGCTGGTGGGTGGCCCCCCTTAGGTACTTCTTGCGCTTAGTATTTTTATATATTCTGGAAATAACTTCCGTGAAGTTTCAGGACTTTTGGAGCTGTGCAGAATAGGTCTCTAATATTTGCTCCTTTTCCAGCCCAGAATCCCAGCTGCCGGCATTCTCCCTCTTCATGCAAACCTTGTAAAATAAGAGAGAATAGGCATAAGTATTGTGACATAATATGTAATAACAGCCCATAATGCAATAAATATCGATATAAAAGCATGATGCAAAATGGACGTATCAACTCCCCCAAGCTTAGACCTCGCTTATCCTCAAGCGAAAGCCGAAATCGAAAAATATGTCCACATGTTTGGAGATAGAGGTGTCGATAAAACTAAAATACGGACATGAGGGCATCATGATCATTCTTAGAACAGCAATATATATATATATTGTCAAATGATCTCTTATGCTAAAGTAACAATTCAATCACAATTTCAAGTATGAATTATAAACTTCATTGGAAACTAACAAACTTTAATCTCAGTCATTGAAGCAATTGCAATTTATCATAACATAGGGAAGAGTCAATATAAGAGCTTTTCAGCAAGTCCACATACTCAACTATCATTTAGTCTTTCACAATTGCTAACACTCATGCAATATTTATGGGTATGGAGTTTTATCAGACACAGAGAAAGATAGGGGCTTATAGTTTTTCCTCCCAACGTTTTACCTCAAGGGTAATGTCAACAATAATAGCTCATGCAGACTCACATCCAATTAGCTATATGTATCTGGATCTTTCCAACACATTGTGCTTGCCAAAGGATAAAATGTAAAAAAGAAAGGTGAAGATCACCATGACTCTTATATAAGGTAGAAGATAAAAGTAAAAGATAGCCCCTTCGCAGAGGTTGTCATGCGCTTTTATGGTTGGATGCACAAAATCTTAATGCGAAAGAACGTCACTTTATATTGCCACTTGTGATATGGACCTTTATTATGCAGTCCGTCGCTTTTATTTCTTCCACATCACAAGATCGTATAAAGCTTATTTTCTCCCACACTAATAAGTCATACATATTTAGAGAGCAATTTTTATTGCTTGCACCGATGACAACTTACTTGAAGGATCTTACTCAATCCATAGGTAGATATGGTGGACTCTCATGGCAAAACTGGTTTTAAGGGTATTTGGAAGCACAAGTAGTAATTCTACTTGGTGCAAAGAATTGGCTAGCATGAGGGAGAAAGGCAAACTCAACATGTTGGATGATCCATGACAATATAATTTATCTCAGATATAAGAAAACATGACCCATTACGTTGTCTTCCTTGTCCAACATCGACTCTTTAGCATGTCATATTTTAATGAGTGCTCACAATCATAAAAGATGTCCAAGATAGTGTATTTATATGTGAAACCTCTCTTTCCTTATTACTTCCTATTAATTGCAACAATGACCAAAACTATGTTTGTCAACTCTCAACAACTTTTATTCATCATAGTCTTTATATGTGAGCTCATTACTCTCCATAAGATCCATATGATCTCTTTATTTCTTTTTATTTCTTCTCTTTTATTTTATTCCCTCAAGATCATAGCAAAATAATAAAGCCCTTGACTCAACACTAATCTTTATTATATATAGCTCATGGACTCGATTACATAGAAGGATCATAAAGCAAAACTCACAACTAGACCATACTAAAACTTTATTCTACTAGATCAAGGTATTATCAAAAGGATCGAACTAAGAAAAACGGTAAAGATAAAAGTTGTGATGGTGATACGATACCGGGGCACTCCCCCAAGCTTGGCAGTTGCCAAGGGGAGTGCCCATACTAGGTACTCAGTTCTTCTTTGTTGGTGAAGAAGGTGGAGTTGTTGATGATGTAGGCTTGTCGTCCCTCTTCCAAGGCATAGGCTCACCATCATAGAAGGATGATCGAGTCTCCTGAATCCTCAAATCTGCAGCCAAACTCATCCTCTTGAATCTATATTCATACTCACAGTTTTGATTTTGCAGGTCATAGATCTGGGCTTGGAGGTGCTCGATTTTCTCATGAAGCTTGAAGAGGGCCTCCCCAATGTCCTTGACGTCCAGCTTGTGGGTGTTGGTGAACTCCGTGATCATAATGTGATTGGAGTCGAGTCCACGCTCCACCATCTCCTGACACTTGAAAACTTGTTGCTCCAATTCCTCAAGCCTTGCCTCCGTGCTTCCGGTCCTCCTTGGTCCCTCAACATCGCGGATGTGCAACAACCCCTCACGCATCTCAATGGTTTGAGGGTGTTGCAGCACCTCCGCGAGGTAGGGGTTGATGACCTTCTCGAAGAACTTGTCCTTGGGGGCACTTGAAGATGACATGACGACCTAGATCTGTCAGAAAAACAGCTCGAAACAAATACAAGAGATATTTGCGTGATACGGTGGTCAAAACCTTCAGGAGATTATATAATGAATTTTTACCGACCAAAAGAAGTATCGTGCAAGAAAACGGAGTCCGGAGAGCACACGAGGTGCCCACGAGGCAGGGGGCGCGCCCAGGGGGGTAGGGCGCGCCTCCCACCCTCGTGGAAGCCTTGTGTCCTTCCCGGACTGCTTCTTATTTTCCTATTTTTCTAAATATTCCAAAACGGAGAAAAATTGCCATTAGAATTGTTTTGGAGTCGGTTTACTTACCGTACCACGTACCTATTCCTTTTCGGAGTCTGAAACATTTCGGAAAGTGTCCCTTATGTATTCCTCCGGGGTTACGGTTTCAATAATATTAGTTTCAACATTTATGGGATTACCTGAGATATAATGTTTGATTCTTTGACCGTTCACCACCTTCGGATTTATGCCTTCGAAGTTGTTGATTTTTATGGCACCGGAACGATAGACCTCCTCGATGACGTAAGGGCCTTCCCATTTAGAGAGAAGTTTGCCTGCAAAAAATCTTAAATGAGAGTTGTATAGCAATACATAATCACCTACATTAAACTCACGCTTTTGTATCCTTTTGTCATGCCATCTTTTAACTTTTTCTTTAAACAGTTTGGCATTTTCATAAGCCTGGGTTCTCCATTCATCAAGTGAGCTAATGTCAAAAAGCCTCTTCTCACCAGCAAGTTTGAAGTCATAGTTGAGCTCTTTAATATCCCAATATGCCTTATGTTCTAATTCAAGAGGTAAGTGACATGCTTTACCATAAACCATTTTATACGGAGACATACCCATAGGATTTTTATATGCAGTTCTATAAGCCCATAATGCATCATCAAGTTTCTTGGACCAATTCTTTCTAGATCTATTAACAGTCTTTTGAAAAATTAATTTGAGCTCTCTATTACTTAATTCTACTTGAACACTAGACTGTGGGTGATAAGGAGACGCAATTCTATGATTAACATCATACTTAGCAAGCATTTTACGAAAAGCACCATGAATAAAATGTGGACCACCATCGGTCATTAAATATCTAGGGACTCTAAACCTCGGAAAAATAACTTCTTTAAGCATCTTAATAGAGGTGTTATGATCAGCACTACTAGTTGGAATAGCTTCTACCCACTTAGTAACGTAATCAATAGCAACTAAGATATGTGTATACCCATTAGAGGAAGGAAAAGGTCCCATATAATCAAAGCCCCAAACATCAAATGGTTCAATAACAAGTGAATAATTCATAGGCATTTCTTGACGTCTACAAGACAAACTTACGTGCATCCTTGAAAAGAATAGGCCAATAAAAACCGGATTGCAATACCTTATGTGATGTTCTATCTCCAGCATGGTGTCCTCCATAAGCCTCAGAATGACACTTGTGTAGGATCTATTCCTGTTCCTGTTCATGCTCAGGTACACAATGTCTAATAATACCATCTACTCCTTCTTTACAAAGATGTGGGTCATCCCAAAAGTAATGTCTCAAATCATAGAAGAACTTCTTCTTTTGTTGGTATGTAAAACTAGGTGGTATAAATTTAGCAACAATATAATTAGCATAACCAACATACCATGGAGCAGTTCGAGAAGCATTTATGACATTTACTTGTTTATCAGGAAAGCTATCATCAATAGGTAGTTGTAACACCCCGGATGTGATTTACCTAATATGTAATCCAACTCTTGCCGTTTCCGGCGCTAAGTTATTTTATTTTCTCGGGTTCGGGTTTTTGTCTCCGTGTGTTGTTGTTGTTGTCATGCATCTCATATCATGTCATCATGTGCATTGCATTTGCATACGTGTTCGTTTCATGCATCCGAGCATTTTCCCCGTTGTCTGTTTTGCTTTCCGGCGCTCCGTTCCCCTCCGGTGGTCATTTCTACCTTTCTTTCATGTGTGGGGGTTAAACATTTCCGGATTGGACCGAGACTTGCCAAGCGGCCTTGGTTTACTACCGATAGACCTCCTGTCAAGTTTCGTACCATTTGGACTTTGTTTGATGCTCCAACGGTTAACCGAGGGACCGAGAAGGCCTTGTGTGTATTGCAGCCCAACACCCCTCCATTTTGGCCCAAAACCCACCAAGACCCTCTCCATCATCTAGAGCGTTCGATCACGATCGCGTGGTCGAAAACCGCACCTCTTTTGGACACTCCTAGCTCCCTCTATGCCTATAAATACCACCCCCTCCGAAATCCACGTTTCTTCTTCCCCCAAAACCCTAAAAATCATCCTCTCCACGCGGCCGGACATGTCCGCCGGCCGCCGGAAAAGTCCGCCGCTCCGCCCGGACCAATCGTCGTCCACCACGTGTCCCAGCCGGCGCCCCACATCGTCGCGAATCCCGCCGGCCCGCGGAGCCCGTCCCGGGCCCCCGAGGCCCGTCTCCCAAGCGTCGGTCGCCCCGCCGCCAGGGCGCCCGCGCCGCCTTCCTTCGCTCGACGCCGCCGCGCGCCTTCACCGAGCCGCCTCGCCGGCCGCCGTGGCTCCTCGCCGACGACCCGGCCGCGCCTCACCTCCTCGCCGTCCGGCTCCGGCGGCCCCGCCACCCTCTGTCGTCCTCCTCTTCGTCTCCGGCAAGACCTCCTCCGGCCGGCGTGCCTCCTTCAAGTACGACGACGAACTCCGGCGAGCTTCCCCGGCGGTCCTCGATTTCCACGCCTCAGATCTGAGATCTGGAGTTTAGGGTTGACTTTCCTCCCGAAACCCTAATTATTTTTTCTATGTTCATCGTGCCATAACTTTGCATTCATAGATCCGTTTTGGGCGTATAGCATATCAAAATGTTCGTCTCAGAGAGCACATCATTTCATCTCATTGCATCATTTTCATTTGAGTTCATCTTGATGCCCGAAATGCTGTTGGAAGAGTGCTATTTGAGTTAATTGTCAGATCTGCTGTTTCAAATAGCTATTTGTCATTTTTGTCATGTTTAATGTGTGCATGATATGCCCCTGAGCTCTACATATGTTTTGTTATGTGCTTTGTCATCTTTCCATAGGTGCCATCCATGTATTTTTGTGATGTGTGTGGTGACTAGCACAAGCTTGCAAAGTGATGCATTCGCTAATGCTGATTTCAGGGACTTAGCAATTCCACTAAGTCCTTCGACTGTTTTTATCAATATGTCATATGTTCTTGTTGTTTCCTAGTGATCCGTGGCTCTTTTGAGGATGGTCAGTATGGATGATTTTTTAATCTTGTAGTGCTCTATCAGTCCGTGTCTTTTTTTCGAATTATGGAGCACCCTAGCTTGAGTCAATCGAGCTCTACTTTTGCTATTTCGTGAATCTGGGCAGATTGTCTACTTGTTAGCGATTTTGCCGAGGATGTTGTAGTTGATCCGTGCATGCTATGTTGTTGTTCTTGCCATGTCTAGCTTGCTTAATGTTTATTATTGATGGGTGTATGCTTAGATTGTCATGACATGCTCTTTAGTGAGTGCATCGAGCTCGTAAACATGCCTACTTGATATTTGATTTGCATGCTCCAGTTTTCACTAAGTCTGTGATCTGATTATGTTTTTGCCATGTTCACATGCTTGCAATTGTATTTTCTGATCCCTTTTGGCTCAAGGTCACTAAGGGACTTTTGTTAAGCTCTTTCAGTAGCTCCATGCCATGCCTTACTTTGCCATGTTAAGTTCCTGTAGCATATAGTTTTCTTGCTCCAAAGTGTGCTACCTGATCTGAAATTCCAGACAAGTGTTAATTTCACTAAGTCTGAAACCTGTTTACCAATTGCACTTTTGCCATGCTTGTTTGAACCTGTTAATGGATGAATTGGCCGTAGCTCAGTGTTCATCTTTTGTCAAGCATTATGAATGAATCCCTGACATGTATTTTGTTGCCATGTTTGGGTGCTGTAGCATGTTTATCTTGTTGCATTTAGATGGCTACTTGCTGTTTATCGCAGATCGGTGCCATATTTGTTTTGCTTGCCATTTCCAAACCGTGTCTCCGATTCCGGTGATCTTTATATCGATTTCAACCGAAATCACCTTACCTTTCCAGTGGCACACGTGGTTTTCCAAGTTGAGGCCAGGTTCATTCTTTCCTTGTCAAATCTTGCATATGCATCACATATCGCATCCCGCATAGCATACCATGTTTGCATCATTTTGTTTGAGCTTTCCACGTGGTTGATTGTGTTCTTGTTGCTTGTTTTTCTTGTTTGGGTAGAGCCGGGAGACGAGTTTGCTAACGAGGAGCCCGTTGAGTTTGCTTTCGAGGATCTAGTCAACTCTGACAACTTTGCAGGCAAGATGATCATACCCTCGAAATCACTTCTATCTTTGCTTTGCTAGATGCTCACTCTTTTGCTATTCCTATGCTACGATGCCTACCACTTGCTTATCATGCCTCCCAAATTGCCATGTCAAACCTCTAACCCACCATGTCCTAGCAAACCATTGATTGGCTATGTTACCGCTTTGCTCAGCCCCTCTTATAGCGTAGCTAGTTGCAGGTGAAGATTAGAGACCGTTCCTTGTTGGAACATTATTTTCTTGTTGGGATATCATTCTATTATCTTGCTATCTTAATGCATCTATATACTTGGTAAAGGATGGAAGGCTCGGCCTCTCGCCTAGTGTTTTCTTCCACTCTTGCCGCCCTAGTTTCCGTCATATCGGTGTTATGTTCCCGGATTTTGCGTTCCTTACGCGGTTGGGTGATAATGGGAACCCCTTGATAGTTCGCCTTGAATAAAACTCCTCCAGCAATGCCCAACCTTGGTTTTACCATTTGACACCTAGCCTCTTTTTCCCTTGGGTTTCCGGAGCCCGAGGGTCATCTTTATTTAAACCCCCCCGGGCTAGTGCTCCTCTGAGTGTTGGTCCAAACTAGAGTCCTGTGCAGCGCCCCCTCGGGGAAACTCGAGGTTTGGTTTTAGTTGTATGGAGCGCTCATCTGAGTGTGCCCTGAGAACGAGATATGTGCAGCTCCTATTGGGATTTGTCGGCACATTCGGGCGGTGTTGCTAGATTTGTCTTAACTTGTCGAAGTGTCTTGTAGAACCGGGATACCGAGTCTGATCGGAATGTCTCGGGAGAAGGTATATCCTTCGTTGACCGTGAGAGCTTGTCATGGGCTAAGTTGGGACTCCCCTACAGGGATTTGAACTTTCGAAAGTCGTGCCCGCGGTTATGGGCAGATGGGAATTTGTTAATGTCTGGTTGTAGATAACTTGAGCCTTAACTTAGTTAAAATTAATCAACCGGGTGTGTTACCGTGATGGTCTCTTCTCAGCGGAGTCCGGGAAGTGAACACGGTGTTGGAGTAATGCTTGCTGCAGGTTGTTCTCTAGTTATTCGTTCGCGCTTTGCCTTCTCTTCTTGCTCTCTTTTGCGAATAGGTTAGCCACCATATATGCTAGTCGCTTGCTGCAGCTCCACATATTACCTTGCCTTACCTATAAGCTTAAATAGTCTTGATCGCGAGGGTGCGAGATTGCTGAGTCCATGTGGCTCACAGATTACTTCCAAACCAGATGCAGGGCCTGATGACTCCGTTCCAGATGACGCGCTTGAGCTCAAGTGGGAGTTCGACGAGGACTCACGCCGTTACTATGTGTCTTTCCCTAATGATCAGTAGTGGTGCCCAGTTGGGGCGATCGGGGCCGTGTCGCATGTTGGGTTGATCTTTTATTTTGGCACCATAGTCGGGCCATGAGTGATTGGATGATGTAATGCTATTTATGTACTTTGTTTGACGTGGCGAGTATAAGCCAACTATGTACTTTCCCCTTTTATTATCTATATTAAATGGGATGTTGTGAAGATTGCCTTACTTGCGACATTGCTTTCAATGCGGTTATGCCTCTAAGTCGTGCTTCAACACGTAGGAGATATAGCCGCATCGAGGGCGTTACAAGTGGGTAATCAGAGCCTTCCCCGACCTTAGGAGCCCCCACTGCTTGATCGTTTTTAGCAGCCGTTGTTGAGTCTAGAAAAATGTTTTGAGTCATTTAGGAATTATATATTGGAGAGTTTAGGAATTCTTTTTACTCCCTAGTCCCTTCATCGCTCTGGTAAGGCATCCTGACGTAGAGTTTTGACTCTTCTCTTCTCAAATTTCACAAAAAAAATTATGATCACGCGGGTATCTTGGAATCGTTCCGATGGATTTGTGACGAGAACATTGTTCTTGGTGCCTCCTGTCATTTAGGGGTTGTGGAAGTGTCCCGGGGAGTTGAGCTCCGAGGTGTTGTCGTCACAATTTTATCGTTGCAGTTCTGGAATACCTGAGTTTAGTTCGCCGACATCGAAAATCTCTTTTATGCAGTTGTTGGTGAGATAACCTCGACGCCACCAAGTACTGGGGCGGGAGTTTGGGAGTATTGCCATAACTTGTATAACGGATGCTTTTCGAAGGTTGAGGTAGATGGTTTCCGAAGTTTTCTCGGTTATGTGTTGAAGTATGGATACAGCTGGATGTAGGATTTGCTAGATTTGGGTGAGATATCATGCTTCCCCTGTATCCCCAACACCTGATTGCATAACCGAAAAGGTTCGGGAGTTTCATAGGTGGGAATTCTTGTAGCTCTAGCTCTTCTTCCACGGATATTTGGTTTGAGATTGGGATTTCTTATCGAGTATTCATTCTTGTTCCGTACCTTGTTGATTTATTCCTCTACCTAAATTCTAGGTGGCTTCTCAATTTATGGATATGTGACCATTTCAAGTGGAATGCATTCGTTCTTATGTTCGGATGTGAAGACTATATGTTGCAATTTCATCCCGCTTGATTCAGCTTCAATTTTACCTGTCAATGTGCTAACGGATGTCACCCTCTTCAGGATGGCTCCCACTAAGAGCAGCAATCAGAATCAGAATCAGAATCAGGATCCGCCACCACCTCCCCCTCCTCCGGAGGCATGGCAAGCTGTGATGGCCGCAACCAATGCAAACACGCAGTTGATCATGCAAATTCTTCAAGAGCGCAACCAAGCGAACCAAGGCAACCAAGGCAACCAGGGCAACAATCAGAATCACTTTGCTACACTCAATCGGTTCTTTGCTAACCAGCCAAAGACCTTCAGCAATTGTGTTGAGGCAACTGATGCTGACGATTGGCTTGTGGACTTGTGCAAGCATTTCGAGTGCAGTAACGTCAGGCCTGAGGACTCTGTCAAGTTCGCTTCCTTCCAACTCAAAGACCAAGCTGCAGAATGGTTCCAGCAGTACAAGGATTCCAGAGGAGGCCGTGTGATTACCTGGGATGAATTCCGTCAAGACTTCAAAGCTCATCATATTCCTCATAGCGTGGTTGAAAGCAAGCGTGAGGAATTCCGCAACCTGAAGCAAGGCTCTTTGTCTGCCTATGACTACAACAAGTTGTTTCAGAAGCTCGCCCGCTTTGCTAAGCAGGACGTCCCTGACGAGAAGAGCATGATATACCAGTTCAGGGGTGGTCTCAGAGAAGAAATCCAGCTAGCTCTTGTTCTCTTTGAGCCCTTGAGGTACGACGAGTTCTACAACATGGCATTGAAGCAAGAGGTTGCTCAACTGAAGTGTGATGCTTCCAAGAAGCGAGTCAGAGATGGTACTCCTTCTTCCTCTACTCAAGTGGCCAAGCAGTAGAAGTATTGGCTTCCTCCTCCTCCGTTCCGTCAGCCGTATCAGAAGAGCAAAGGTGGCAGTGGATCTTCCCACCCACCCAACCCTGGCTTTCAGAACAAGACTTCGTCTCAAGCTCCAAGATCGAGTGCTCCGTATCACTGTCCGCTTTCAGAGGTCACGTGCAACAAGTGCCAACAGAAGGGTCACTATGCCAACAAATGCTTCAATCAGAGGTGTCTCCCTCCTCCTCCTCCTGTGAGATCGGCAAGTACAGCTGTGGTCAAGCATAACCCCAAGTACGCCAAGGTCAACATGGTGAATGCAGCTCAGGCAGAGGACTCGTCAGATGTCATCATGGGTAACCTTCCTGTTAACGATATTCCTGCAAGAGTTCTTTTTGACACTGGTGCATCGCATTGTTTCATTTCCAAACCTTTTGCATCAAAGTATGAGTGCAATTATCAGTATCTGCAAAGTTCCTTGCAAATCGTGTCACCGGGCAAGCAAATGACAGCTAATACCTGCGTCCCGGATGTTACTATCACGTTGGGCAACTACAAATTTCTAGCTTCTCCTATTGTTCTGGGTGACTCGGATATTGATCTTATTCTCGGAATGGATTGGCTTTCTAAGCACAAGGCGCATCTTGATTGTGCAGCCAGGCAGATACATTGACTCATTCGTCTGAGGATGTAATTGTCTTTGCCGCTCGTGATGATACAATCCGTCTGTTTTCTCTCAATGAGAAGGGTGAACTGGATGCCATCTCGCAAATTCCAGTCGTTTGCGAATATCAAGACGTCTTTCTAGAAGAGCTTCCAGGAATGCCTCCGCACCGGCCAGTTGAATTCGTCATCGATCTTGAGCCTGGCACGGAACCGGTTTGCAAGCGTCCTTACAAGCTCGGACCTGAAGAGTTGAAGGAGCTGAAGAAGCAAATCGATATTCAAGAATGAATGGGTCTCATCCGACCTAGTTCTTCTCCGTGGGGTTGTGGAGTTCTTTTTGTGAAGAAGAAGGATGGAACGGACCGACTTTGTGTTGACTACCGTCCATTGAACAAGAAGACTATCAAGAACAAGTACCCACTTCCCAACATCAACAAGCTGTTCGAACAACTCAAAGGTGCCCAAGTATTCTCCAAGCTTGATCTCTGTATGGGTTATCACCAGATTCGAATCTGTGAGCAAGATATTCCCAAGACGGCTTTCAGGACAAGCTATGGTTCATATGAATACACTGTCATGTCTTTTGGCCTCGTTAACGCTCCTACGACTTTCTCTCGCATGATGAACTTCATCTTCAACGCCTACACCAATGACTTTGTTTTGGTCTATCTCGACGACATTCTGGTCTTTTCGAAGAACAAGGAAGATCATGCCAAGCACTTGCGTTTGGTGCTTGATAAGCTCGGGGAACACCAGTTCTACGCCAAGTTCTCCAAGTGCGAGTTTTGGCTCGATGAGGTTCTTTATCTTGGGCATATCATCTCTGCCAAGGGCATCGCGGTGAATCCTGAGAAGGTGTCTGCAATTGTGAATTGGGAACCACCTCAGAACGTGAAGCAACTCCGTAGCTTCCTCGGTCTCGTAAGCTACTGTCGAAGGTTCGTTGAGAACTTTTCAAAGATCACGAAGCCTCTTTCAAACCTTCTCCAGAAGCACATCAAGTACGTTTGGTCTCCAGAATGTGACATCGCTTTCAACACTTTCAAAGAGAAATTGGTCACTGCTCCAGTTCTGACTCCTCCTGATGAATCCAAACCGTTCGAGGTCTTCTGCGATGCCTCTCTTCAAGGTCTTGGTGCAGTGTTGATGCAAGAGAAGAAAGTTGTGGCCTATACCTCTCGCCAGTTGAAGCCCAACGAGAAGAACTACCCCACTCATGACCTCGAGTTGGCGGCAGTTGTGCATGCTCTTTTGACTTGGAGACATCTCTTATTGGGAAGAAAAGTGGACATTTTCACTGACCACAAGAGTCTCAAGTACGTCTTCACTTAGCCTAATCTCAACCTCAGGCAGACTCGATGGGTCGAAATGATTCAAGAGTATAATCCGAGTATCGAGTATACTCCAGGAAAGGCCAATGTGATTGTTGACGCTTTGAGCAGGAAGGCTTACTGCATCAGTCTGATTCTCAAGCCTTATCAACCCGAGCTTTGTGAAGCTTTCCGCAAACTCAATCTGCAAGTTGTTCCTCAAGGTTTCCTCGCCAACCTTCAAGTCTCTCCTACCTTTGGAGAGCAGATTCGTCAAGCTCAGCTTCTTGATGCTATGGTGAAGAAGGTGAAGATTGGGATGGCCAAGAGCCAACCCAAGTACAAGTGCTACCGCCTTGATGACAAGGATACTCTCTTCTTCGAGGATCGTATTATTGTGCGCAAAGGTGATCTTCGTAAGGTTATCATGAACGAGGCTCACAATTCACTCCTCTCCATCCACCCTGGGAGCACGAAGATGTATTAGGACCTCAAGTAGGCTTATTGGTGGACTCGAATGAAGCGCGAGATTGCTCAGTTCGTGAATGAGTGTGATGTCTGCAGAAGAGTGAAGGCAGAACACCAAAGGCCAGTTGGTCTCCTCCAACCTCTTGCCATTCCAGAATGGAAGTTTGACCACATTGAGATGGACTTCGTGATTGGGTTTCCAAAGTCCAAGCATGGCAATGATGCTATATTCGTTGTCATCGACAAACTCACTAAAGTGGCTCACTTTTTGCCTATCAAAGAGTCTATCACTGCAGCTCAATTGGCGGAGCTCTATACCTCTCGGATTGTCTCTCTGCACGGTATTCCACAGGTGATCTCTTCAGACCGTGGCAGCATCTTTACCTCCAAGTTTTGGGATTCTTTTCAGAAGGCCATGGGCACCAACATCCGCTTCAGCACAGCTTTCCATCCTCAAACTAGCGGTCAAGTCGAGCGTGTCAACCAGATTCTTGAAGATATGCTCAGGGCTTGTGTGATCTCCTTCGGCATGAAGTGGGAAGATTTTCTTCCTTATGCTGAATTCTCCTACAACAACAGTTTTCAAGCAAGTTCGGGCAAGGCCCCATTCGAAATTCTCTATGGCAGGAAGTGCCGTACCCCTCTCAACTGGTCTGAAACCGGTGAACATCAACTTTTGGGTAATGACTTAATCACAGAGGCAGAGGAAATGTGCAAAGTCATTCGAGATAACCCCAAAGCAGCGCAATCGTGCCAGAAGAGCTACTATGATAGTAAGCACCGTGATTTGGCTTTCGAGATCGGAGATCATGTTTACCTCCGCGTCTCTCCAATGAAAGGTACTCATCACTTCAGTATCAAAGGGAAGCTTGCCCCTAGGTACATGGGACCTTTCAAGATCATCAGCAAGAGAGGCGATCTCGCCTATCAACTCGAGCTTCCTTCAAACTTTGCAAATGTGCATGACGTGTTCCATGTCTCTCAGCTCCGCAAGTGCTTCAAGACTCCTGACCGCACCGTCAACTTCGAAGACATTGATCTCCAAGAAGATCTCTCTTATCGTGAGCACCCCGTTGCTATTCTTGAAGAGACTGAACGCAAGACTCACAATAAGTCAATCAAATTCCTCAAAGTCAAGTGGTCACACCATTCCGACCGTGAAGCCACCTGGGAACGCGAGGATCACCTCTGTTATGAGTACCCGCCGTTCTTCCAGTCCTAGATCTTGGGACGAGATCCTTTCGTAGTGGTGAAGTGTTGTAACATCCCGGATGTGATTTACCTAATATGTAATCCAACTCTTGCCGTTTCCGGCACTACATTATTTTATTTTCTCGGGTTCGGGTTTTTGTCTCCGTGTGTTTTTTTTGTTGTCATGCATCTCATATCATGTCATCATGTGCATTGCATTTGCATACGTGTTTGTTTCATGCATCCGAGCATTTTCCCCGTTGTCCGTTTTGCTTTCCGGCGCTCTGTTCCCCTCCAGTGGTCATTTCTACCTTTCTTTCGTGTGTGGGGGTTAAACATTTCCGGATTGGACCGAGACTTGCCAAGCGGCCTTGGTTTACTACCGGTAGACCGCCTGTCAAGTTTCGTACCATTTGGACTTCGTCTGATGCTCCAACGGTTAACCGAGGGACCAAGAAGGCCTCATGTGTGTTGAAGCCCAACACCCCTCCATTTTATCCCAAAACCCACCAAGACCCTCTCCATCATCTAGAGCGTTCGATCACGATCGCGTGGCCGAAAACCGCACCTCTTTTGGACACTCCTAGCTCCCTCTATGCCTATAAATACCACCCCCTCCGAAATCCACATTTCTTCTTCCCCCGAAACCCTAAAAATCATCCTCTCCGCGCGGCCGGACACGTCCGCCGGCCGCCGGACACGTCCGCCGCTCCGCCCGGACCAATCGTCGTCCGCCACGTGTCCCAGCCGGCGCCCCACATCGCCGCGAATCCCGCCGGCCCGCGGAGCCCGTCCCGGGCCCCCGAGGCCCGTCTCCCAAGCATCGGTCACCCCGCCGCCAGGGCGCCCGCGCCGCCTTCCTTCGCTCGACGCCGCCGCGCGCCTTCACCGAGCCGCCTCGCCGGCCGCCGTGGCTCCTCAACACCGGCGACCCGGCCGCGCCTCGCCTCCTCGCCGTCCGGCTCCGGCGGCCCTGCCGCCCTCCGCCGTCCTCCTCTTCGTCTCCGGCAAGACCTCCTTCGGCCGGCGTGCCTCCTTCAAGTACGACGACGAACTCCGGCGAGCTTCCCCGGTGGTCCTGGGTTTCCGCGCCTCAGATCTGAGATCTGGAGTTTAGGGTTGACTTTCCTCCTGAAACCCTAATTATTTTTGCTATGTTCATCATGTCGTAACTTTGCATCCGTAGATCCGTTTTGGGTGTATAGCATATCAAAATGTTCGTCTCAGAGAGCACATCACTTCATCTCATTGCATCATTTTCATTTGAGTTCATCTTGATGCCCGAAATGCTGTTGGAAGAGTGCTATTTGAGTTAATTGTCAGATCTGCTGTTTCAAATAGCTATTTGTCATTTTTTCCATGTTTAATGTGTGCATGATATGCCCCTGAGCTCTACATATGTTTTTTTATGTGCTTTGTCATCTTTCCATAGGTTCCATCCATGTATTTTTGTGATGTGTGTGGTGACTAGCACAAGCTTGCAAAGTGGTGCATTCGTTAATGCTGATTTCAGGGACTTAGCAATTCCACTAAGTCCTTGGACTGTTTTTATCAATATGTCATATGTTCTTGTTGTTTCCTAGTGATCCGTGCCTCTTTTGAGGATGATCAGTAAGGATAATTTGTTAACCTTGTAGTGCTCTATCCAGCCATGTCTTTGTTTGAAATTATGGAGTACCCTAGCTTGAGTCAATCGAGCTCTACTTTTGCTATTTCGTGAATCTGGGCAGATTGTCTACTTGTTAGCGATTTTGCTGAGGATGTTGTAGTTGATCCGTGCATGCAATGTTGTTATTCTTGCCATGTCTAGCTTGCTTAATGTGTATTCTTGATGGGTGTATGCTTAGATTGTCATGACATGCTCTGTAGTGAGTGCATCGAGCTCGTAAACATGCCTACTTGATATCTGATTTGCATGCTCCAGTTTTCACTAAGTCTGTGATCTGATTATGTTTTTGTCATGTTCACATGCTTGCAATTGTATTTTCTGATCCCTTTTGGCTCAAGGTCACTAAGGGACTTTTGTTAAGCTCTTTCAGTAGCTCCATGACATGCCTTACTTTGCCATGTTAAGTTCCTGTAGCATATAGTTTTCTTGCTCCAAAGTGTGCTACCTGATCTGAAATTCCAGACAAGTGTTAATTTCACTAAGTCTGAAACCTGTTTACCAATTGCACTTTTGCCATGCTTGTTTGAACCTGTTAATGGATGAATTGGCCGTAGCTCAGTGTTCATCTTTTGTCAAGCATTATGAATGGATCCCTGCCATGTATTTTGTTGCCATGTTTGGGTGCTGTAGCATGTTTAACTTGTTGCATTTAGATGGCTACTTGCTGTTTATCGCAGATCGGTGCCATATTTGTTTTGCTTGCCATTTCCAAACCGTGTCTCCGATTCCGGTGATCTTTATATCAATTTCAACCGAAATCACCTCACCTTTCCAGTGGCACACGTGGTTTTCCAAGTTGAGTCCAGGTTCATTCTTTCCTTGTCAAATCTTGCATATGCATCACATATCGCATCCCGCATAGCATACCATGTTTGCATCATGTTGTTTGAGCTTTGCACGTGGTTGATTGTGTTCTTGTTGCTTGTTTGTCTTGTTTGGGTAGAGCCGGGAGACGAGTTTGCTAACAAGGAGCCCATTGAGTTTTCTTTTGAGGATCTAGTCAACTCTGACAACTTAGCAGGCAAGATGATCATACCCTCGAAATCACTTGTATCTTTGCTTTGCTAGATGCTTGCTCTTTTGCTATGCCTATGCTACGATGCCTACCACTTGCTTATCATGCCTCCCAAATTGCCATGTCAAACCTCTAACCCACCATGTCCTAGCAAACCGTTGATTGGCTATGTTACCGCTTTGCTCAGCCCCTCTTATAGCGTTGCTAGTTGCAGGTGAAGATTGGAGACCGTTCCTTGTTGGAACATTATTTTCTTGTTGGGATATCATTATATTATCTTGCTATCTGCATCTATATACTTGGTAAAGGGTGGAAGGCTCGGCCTCTTGCCTAGTGTTTTGTTCCACTCTTGCCGCCCTAGTTTCCGTCATATCGGTGTTATGTTCCCGGATTTTGCGTTCCTTACGCGGTTGGGTGATAATGGGAACCCCTTGATAGTTCGCCTTGAATAAAACTCCTCCAGCAATGCCCAACCTTGGTTTTACCATTTGACACCTAGCCTCTTTTTCCCTTGGGTTTCCGGAGCCCGAGGGTCATCTTTATTTAAACCCCCCCGGGCCAGTGCTCCTCTGAGTGTTGGTCCAAACTAGAGTCATGTGCAGCGTCCCCTCGGGGAAACTCGAGGTTTGGTTTTAGTTGTATGGAGCGCTCATCTGAGTGTGCCCTGAGAACGAGATATGTGCAGCTCCTATCGGGATTTGTCGGCACATTCGGGCGGTGTTGCTGGATTTGTTTTAACTTGTCGAAGTGTCTTGTAGAACCGGGATACCGAGTCTGATCGGAATGTCTCGGGAGAAGGTATATCCTTCGTTGACCGTGAGAGCTTGTCATGGGCTAAGTTAGGACTCCCCTGCAGGGATTTGAACTTTCGAAAGCCGTGCCCGCGGTTATGGGCAGATGGGAATTTGTTAATGTCCGGTTGTAGATAACTTGAGCCTTAACTTAGTTAAAATTAATCAACCGGGTGTGTTACCGTGGTGGTCTCTTCTCGGCGGAGTCCGGGAAGTGAACACGGTGTTGGAGTAATGCTTGCCGCAGGTTGTTCTCTAGTTATTTGTTCGCGCTTTGCCTTCTCCTCTCGCTCTCTTTTGTGAACAGGTTAGCCACCATATATGCTAGTCGCTTGCTGCAGCTCCACATATTACCTTGCCTTACCTATAAGCTTAAATAGTCTTGATTGCGAGGGTGCGAGATTGCTGAGTCCCCGTGGCTCACAGATTACTTCCAAACCAGATGCAGGGCCTGATGACTCTGTTCCAGATGACGCGCTTGAGCTCAAGTGGGAGTTCGACGAGGACTCACGCCGTTACTATGTGTCTTTCCCTGATGATCAGTAGTGGTGCCCAGTTGGGGCGATCGGGACCGTGTCGCATGTTGGGTTGATCTTTTATTTTGGCACCGTAGTCGGGCCATGAGTGATTGGATGATGTAATGCTATTTATGTACTTTGTTTGACGTGGCGAGTGTAAGCCAACTATGTACCTTCCCCTTTTATTATCTATATTACATGGGATGTTGTGAAGATTGCCTTACTTGCGACATTGCTTTCAATGCGGTTATGCCTCTAAGTCATGCTTCGACACGTAGGAGATATAGCCGCATCGAGGGCGTTACAAGTGGGTCATCAAGAACATTTTCTAACCTAGACAAGTTGTCTACAACGGGGTTCTCAGCTCCCTTTCTATCAATAATATGCGAATCAAATTCTTGTAGCAATAGAACCCATCTAATAAGTCTAGGTTTAGCATCTTTCTTTTCCATAAGGTATTTAATAGCAGCATGATCAGTGTGAATAGTTACTTTAGAATCAACAATATAAGGTCTAAAATTATCACAAGCAAAAACAACTGATAAAAATTCTTTTTCAGTGGTAGCATAATTTCTCTGGGCATTGTCTAGAGTTTTACTAGCATATTGAATAACATTTAATTTCTTATCATCTCTTTGCCCTAGAACAGCACCTACAGCATAATCACTAGCATCACACATAATTTCAAAGGGTAAATTCCAATCAGGTGGATGAACAATAGGTGCAAAAATCAATGCTTTCTTAAGTATTTCAAATGCTTCTACACAATCATCATCAAAGACAAAAGGAATATCTTTTTGTAATAGATTAGTCAAAGGCCGAGAAATTTTTGAGAAGTCCTTAATGAACCTCCTATAAAAACCGGCGTGACTGAGGAAGCTTCTTATACCTTTAATGTCCTTGGGACATGGCATCTTTTCAATAGCATCAACTTTATCTTTATCAACTTCAATGCCTCTTTCAGAAATTTTATGCCCCAAGACAATACCTTCATTAACCATAAAGTGGCACTTCTCCCAATTCAAAACGATATTAGTTTCTTCACATCTCTGCAAAACTCGATCAAGGTTGCTCAAGCATTCATCAAAAGAGGATCCATAAACGGAGAAATCATCCATGAATACCTCACAAATCTGTTCACAAAAGTCAGAGAATATAGCCATCATGCATCTTTGAAAGGTAGCAGGTGCATTACATAAACCAAAAGGCATACGTCTATAAGCAAAAGTACCTAAAGGGCAAGTAAAAGTGGTCTTTGCTTGATCATCAGCTGACACAGGTATTTGAGAGAAATCGGAGTAACCATCTAGAAAGCAAAAAATGTGTATGTTTGGATAATCTTTCTAGCATTGGTCAATAAAAGGTAAGGGGTAATGATCTTTTTTAGTAGCCTTATTTAATTAGCAGAAATCAATTACCATCATATAACCTATAATAATTCTTTGCGGAATCAATTCATCTTTATCATTAGGAACGACAGTGATACCTCCCTTCTTAGGGACACAATGGACAGGACTTACCCACTGACTATCAGCAACAGGATAAATTATACCTGCCTCAAGGAGCTTTAGTATTCTTTTCTTACCACTTCTTTCATCTTAGGATTTAGCAGTCCTTAGTGATCAATAACTGGTTTGGCGTCTTTCTCTAAGTTTATTTTGTGTTGACATAGAGTGGGACTAATGCCCTTACGATCATCAAGATTATATCCAATAGCAGCACGGTGCTTCTTCAGAGTTTTCAATAATTTCTTTTCTTCATGCTCTGAAAGGTTAGCACTAATAATAACAGGATATATTTTCTTTTCATCAAGATAAGCATGTTTAAGAGTATCAGGCAATGGTTTAAGCTCAAACACAGGATCACCCTTGGGTGGAGGAGGATCCCCTAGGATTTCAACAGGCAAATTGTGTTTCAGAATGGGTCCTTGTTTAAAGAATACTTCATCTATTTCCCTTCTTTCATTCATAAACATATCATTCTCATGGTCTGGCAAATATTGTTCTAAAGGATCATTAGGAGGCATAGCAATAGAAGCAAGGCCAATAATTTCATCTTTACTAGGCAATTCTTCATCACGGGGTTGTCTACAAAATTTAGAAAAATTAAACTCATGAGACATATCATCCAAACCAATAGTAACAACATCCTTCTTGCAATCTATCTTAGCATTAACAGTATTCAAGAAGGGTCTACCAAATATAATGGGACAAAAGCTATCTTGAGGGGAACCAAGAACAAGGAAATAGCAGGATAGCTAGCCTTCCCACACAAGACTTCAACGTCTCTAACAATCCCAATTGGTGAAATAGTATCTCTATTAGCAAGCTTAATGGTAACATCGATATCTTCTATCTCAGCTGGTGCAATATCATGCATAATTTCTTTGTATAAGGAAATAGGTATTGCACTAGCACCCATATCACACAAGCCATGATAACAATGATCTCCTATTTTAACAGAAACAACAGGCATGCCTACCACAGGTCTATTTTTATCTTTAGCACCAAGTTTAGCAATTCTAGCAGTCTCATCACAAAAGTAAATAACATGCCCATCAATATTATCAGCCAAGGATCTTTAACAATAGAAATATTAGGTTCAAATTTAACTTGCTCAGGAGGTTTGTGTGTCCTAATATTACTCTTGTTGATTACAGTTGAAGCTTTAGCATGATCCTTAATTCTAACAGGGAAAGGTGGTTTCTCAACATAAGTAGTGGGGACAACAGGATCATCATAAGTGATAGTTTTTTCTTCAACTTTAATAGGTGCAACTACTTTTGTTTCAATTGGAGGATTATATTTAAACCACTTCTCCTTAGGCAGATCAACATGAGTAGCAAAATATTCACAGAAAGAGGCTGTTGTCTCAGAGTCAAGTCCATATTTAGTGCTAAACTTACGGAAAACATTAATATCCATAAAAGATTTAACACAATCAGACTTAGGTGTTATACCTGACTCCTTACCTTCGTCGAGATCCCAATATTCAGAGCTGCGTTTAATTCTCTCCAATAAATTCCATTTGAATTCAATAGTATTCATCATAAAGGAACCAGTACAAGAAGTATCAAGCATGGAGCGATTGTTGTTAGAAAGCCGAGCATAAATTTTTTGAATAATCATTTCTCTTGAGAGCTCATGATTGGGGCATGAATATAACATTGACTTAAGCCTCCCCCAAGCTTGAGCGATGTTTTCTCCTTCGCGAGGCCAAAAATTATATACATAATTACGATCACGATGAACAAGATGCATAGGATAAAACTTCTGATGGAATTCCAATTTCAACCGTTTGTAGTCCCATGATCCCATATCATCACATAGCCTATACCATGTCAATGCATCTCCCTTCAAAGATAAAGGGAAGACCTTCTTCTTGATAACATCATCGGGCATACCTGCAAGCTTAAATAATCCACAAACTTCATCCACATAGATTAAGTGCAAATCGGGATGCAATGTTCCATCTCCTACAAAAGGATTAGCTAGCAGTTTCTCTATCATACCCGAAGGAATTTCAAAGTATACATTTTCAGTGGGTTCAGTATGTTGAGGGGTAACTAATTGTGGTTCCGGACGAGGTGAAGATACCCCGAACAAACCCCTCAAAGGATTATGTTCCATAGTAACAAGTGAAAGTAAATTTCAGCACACTATATAAATTTTTACTTACCAAATTCCACCTACCAAAGGCGCTTCACTCCCCGGCAACGGCGCCCGAAAAGAGTCTTGATGACCCACAAGTATAGGGGATCTATTGTAGTCCTTTCGATAAGTAAGAGTGTCGAACCCAACGAGGAGCAGAAGGAAATGATAAGCGGTTTTCAGCAAGGTATTCTCTGCAAGCACTAAAATTATCGGTAACAGATAGTTTTGTGATAAGGTAGTTGGTAACGAGTAACAAGTAACAAGTGTAAATAAAGTGCAGCAAGATGGCCCAATCCTTTTTGTAGCAAAGGACAAGCCTGGATAATTTCTTATATAGAGAAAAGCGCTCCCGAGGACACATGGGAATTATCGTCAAGCTAGTTTTCATCACGATCATGTGATTCGTGTTCGGTACTTTGATAATTTGATATGTGGGTGGACCGATGCTTGGGTACTATCCTTACTTGGACAAGCATCCCACTTATGGTTAACCCCCATTGCAAGCATCCACAACTACAACAGAAGTATTAAGGTAAACCTAACCATAGCATGAAACATATGGATCCAAATCAGCCCCTTACGAAGCAACGCATAAACTAGGGTTTAAGCTTCTGTCACTCTAGCAACCCATCATCTACTTATTACTTCCAATGACTCCCTCTAGGCCCAACCAATGGTGAAGTGTCATGTAGTCGACGTTCACATGACACCACTAGAGGGATGACAACATACATCTCATCAAAATATCGAACGAATACCAAATTCACATGACTACTAATAGCAAGACTTCTCCCATGTCCTCAGGAACAAACGTAACTACTCACAAAGCATATTCATGTTCATAATCAGAGGGGTATTAATATGCATAATGGATCTGAACATATAATCTTCCACCAAGTAAACCAACTAGCATCAACTACAAGGAGTAATCAACACTACTAGCAACCCACGGGTACCAATTTGAGGTTTGGATACAAAGATTGGATACAATAGATGAACTAGGGTTTGAGATGAGATGGTGCTGGTGAAGATGTTGATGGAGATTGACCCCCTTCCGATGAGAGGATCGTTGGTGATGACGATGGTGATGATTTCCCCCTCCCGGAGGGAAGTTTCCTCGGCAGAACAGCTCCGCCACAGCCCTAGATTGGTTCCTCCTCGTGGCGGCGGAGTCTCGTCCCGAAAGCTTGCTTATTATTTTTTCTCGGACGAAAGACCTCATATAGCAGAAGATGGGCATCGGAGGGCCACCAGGGGGCCCACGAGGCAGGGGGTGCGCCCAGGGGGGTAGGGTGCGCCTAGGGGGGTAGGGCGCCCCCCACCCTAGTGGCTGGTGGTGGCCTCCCTCTGGTACTTCTTGCGCTCAGTATTTTTTATTTATTCTGGAAATAACTTCCGTGAAGTTTCAGGACTTTTGGAGCTGTGTAGAATAGGTCTCTAATATTTGCTCCTTTTCCAGCCCAGAATCCCAGCTGCCGGCATTCTCCCTCTTCATGTAAACCTTGTAAAATAAGAGAGAATAGGCATAAGTATTGTGACATAATGTGTAATAACAACCCATAATGCAATAAATATCAATATAAAAGCATGATGCAAAATGGACGTATCAGGGATGTACATACGAAAGGGAAACGTTTCTCTGGGATTCATGATACGTCTCCGTCATATCTATAATTTTTGATTGTTCCATGCCAATATTCTACAACTTTCATATACTTTTGGCAACTTTTTATACTATTTTTGGGACTAACATATTGATCCAGTGCCCAGTGCCAGTTCCTCTCTATTGCATGTTTTTGGTTTCACAGAATATCCATATCAAACGGAGTCCAAACGGGATAAAAACGGATGAAGATACTTTTTGGAATATTTGGAAAACTCCGGAGGAAAAATCCACGCGAGACGGTGCCCGAGGTGGTCACGAGGCAGGGGGCGCGCCCCCTACCCTCGTGAGCCACCCGTAAGGCGGTTGACACTCTTCTTTTGCCGCAAGAAATCTAATTTTTGTAAAAAAATCACGGCAAAGGTTTCAGGCCAATCGGAGTTACGGATCTCCATATATACACGAAATAGTGAAACAGTGCGAGAGGAGAACGCAGAAACGGAGAGAGACAGAGAGACAGATCCAATCTCGGAGGGGCTCTCGCCCCTCCCACGCCATGGAGGCCAAGGACTAGAGGGGAAACCCTTCTCCCATCTAGGGAGGAGGTCAAGGAAGAAGAAGAAGAATAAGAAGGGGGGCCCTCTCCCCCTTGCTTCCGGTGGCGCCGGAGTGCCACCGAGGGCCATCATCATCACCGTCATCTTCGCCAACAACTTCACCGCCTTCACCACCAACTCTTCCCCCCTCTATGCAGCGGTGTAACCTCTCTCTTACCCGATGTAATCTCTACTTAAACATGGTGCTCAACGCTATATATTATTTCCCTATGATGTATGGCTATCCTATGATGTTTGAGTAGATCCGTTTTGTCCTAATGGCTATTTGATGATCAAGATTGGTTTGAGTTGCATGTTTTATTATTGGTGCTGTCCTATGGTGCTCTCCGTGATGGGCAAGCATGAGGGATCCCCGCTGTAGGTTTTGCAATATGCTCATGATTTGCTTATGGTGGGTGGCATGAGTGAACAGAAGCACAGACCCGAGTAAGTAGGTTGTTTGCGTATGGGATAAAGAGGACTTGATGCTTTAATGCTATGGTTGGGTTTTACCTTAATGAATCTTTAGTAGTTGCGGATGCTTGCTAGAGTTCCAATCATAAGTGCATATGATCCAAGTAGAGAAAGTATGTTAGCTTATGCCTCTCCCTCAAATAAAATTGCAATAATGATTACCGGTCTAGTTATCGATTGCCTAGGGACAAATAACTTTCTCGTGACAAAAAGATCTTTACTAAAACTAACTTAGTTGTGTCTTTACCTAAACAGCCCCTACTTTTTATTTACGTAATCTTTATTATATTGCAAACCTATCCAACAACACCTACAAAGTACTTCTAGTTTCATACTTGTTCTAGGTAAAGAGAACGTCAAGTGTGCGTAGAGTTGTATCAGTGGTCGATAGAACTTGAGGGAATATTTGTTCTGCCTTTAGCTCCTCGTTGGGTTCAACATTCTTACTTATCGAAAATTGTTGGGATCCCCTATACTTGTGGGTTATCAAGACCTTTTTCTGGCGCCGTTGTCGGGGAGCAATAGCGTGGGGTGAATATTCTCATGTGTGCTTGTTTGCTTTATCACTAAGTAATTTTTATTTGTTGTTCTTAGTTGTTCTTTATCTTTATTTATGGATATGGAACACAAAATACCAAAAACATTAGGTGTACTTGCTGCTCATGGAGATGAGGAACCTCCTAAAACCCTCGATGCTCGTTATGTGACAGAAATTATGTACTACTTTGATAATCCTGAGAAAACCCCATTCAATTTGGTAATAGGGGTAACGTTGGATCAACGTGAATACTTTAGGGATTATCGCTTGACACAAAAAGGGAAACTATTATGGAATCAAATTAATATATTGAAGTGGTATGCTCGGCAAGTATGCTTGAGTTATGATTATACTTGTTGCTCTAGGATGAAGACTCCACACCTTCCCTTTTCATGCAAATTTAATTATAATGAAACCTTAGCTTCTTATGCTAATGGTATATATGATTACTATGATGTGGAACAAATAGAAGAATTTGTTGCTTTTAAGGGTGCTTATGAAATTGAATCTTTGTTTGAAAAGTATGAAGCTTTTGATGATGATGTTTATAGGCCTGAAAATTTGGCTATATTGAAATATTGCTATGATAATTATGAATATAATTCCTATATTAATGCGCTAATTGAGAAAGTCTCCGCTGTCCAAGAAGAGACTAATATTTTGCAGGAGTCTATGGAAGAAGAAATTGATGAAACTGTGAGCTCATTGGATGAAAAAGATGAGGAGGAGAGCGAAGAACAAAAGGAGGAAGAGCGGATTGATCACTCGTGCCCACCTTCTAATGAGAGTAACTCTTCAACTCATACATTGTTTAATTTCCCTTGGTGCTTACCGAAGGATGAATGCTATGATAATTGCTATGATCCCGTTGATTCTTTTGAAATATCCCTTTTTGATGATGCTTGTTATGCTTGTGGCCAAGATGCCAATATGAATTATGCTTATGGAGATGAACTTGCTATAGTTCCTTATGTTAAACATGAAATTGTTGCTATTGCACCCACGCATGATAGTCCTATTATCTTTTTGAATTCTCCCAACTACACTATATCGGAGAAGGTTACCCTTATTAAGGATTATATTGATGGGTTGCCTTATACCGTTGCACATGATGATTTCGATGAATATAATATGCATGTGCTTTCTGCTCCTACTTGCAATTATTATGAGAGAGGAACTATATCTCCACCTCTCTATGTTTCCAATATGATAAAATTGCAAGAAACTGATTATATTATGCATTGGCCGTTACTATGTGTGCATGAATTGTTCTTTTAAGACATGCCGATGCATAGGAAGAGAGTTAGACTTCGTTGTTACATGATATATGTTACTTTGTGCTAACTACTAAATTACAAATCATTGTTAATTAAAATTGGCTTTGATATACCTTGGGATCCGGGTGGATTCACTACTTGAGCACTATATGCCTAGTTTAACGGCTTTAAAGAAAGCGCTGCCAGGGAGACAACCTGGAAGTTTTAGAGAGTCATTTATTTCTGTTGAGTGCTTTTATATAGTTTAAAAACAAAAAAATAAAGAGGTGAACCCGAAACTTTTCAAAAAGAAAAGCGAAAGTGAGAAAGACAAGCATTGTTGAAGTGGGAGCTAGCCTTGAACTTTGTTCATGCTCACGGAAACTTTGTGAATCTTGATTATAGAAAATTTTCAACAAAAATAATTATCCCCTTGTACAATTCCATTGTATTATAAAAATAGTGTTCCAAGGTTTGCCTTTAGGATGTTTACAATGCGTGTTGGTTTTTACGCTGCAGGACAGAAACTTTGGCTGTAGTGCGTGGTTTTACATTTTTTACTGGAACATCAAATGGTTCTGATTCTTTTTGCACTGTCTTTCTATACAAATTATTTATTTTTCCTATTTTTTCAGAATTTTTCAAGTATCAGAAGTATGGTGAATGTTCAGATTATTACAGACTGTTCTGTTTTAGACAGATTCTGTTTTTGATGCATAGTTTGCTTGTTTTGATGAAACTATCAAATTATATCAGTGGATTAAGCCATGAAAAAGTTATATTACAGTAGAAATAATGTGAAAACAAAATACGAATTGGTTTGCAACAGTACTTAGAGTAGTGATTTGCTTTATTATACTAACGGATCTTACCGAGTTTTCTGTTGAAGTTTTGTGTGGATGAAGTGTTCGATGATCGAGAAGGTTTTGATGTGAGAAGAAGGAAGAGAGGCAAGAGCTCAAGCTTGGGGATGCCCAAGGCACCCCAAGTAAATATTCAAGGAGACTCAAGTGTCTAAGCTTGGGGATGCCCCGGAAGGCATCCCCTCTTTCTTCAACAAGTATCGGTATGTTTTCGGATTCGTTTCATTCATGCGATATGTGCAATCTTGGAGCGTCTTTTGCATTTAGTTTTCATTTTTCTTTTATGCACCATGCGGGTATGAGATAGTCCTTGGTTGATTTATAGAATGATCTTTGCACTTCACTTATATCTTTTGAGTATGGCTTTATAGAATGCTTCATGTGCTTCACTTATATCATTTGAAGTTTGGATTGCCTGTTTCTCTTTGCATAGAAAACCGCCATTTGTAGAATGCTCTTTTGCTTCACTTATATTTGTTAGAGCGCGGGCATATCTTTTGTAGAAAGAATTAAACTCTCTTGCTTCACTTATATCTATTTAGAGAGATGACAGGAACTGGTCATTCACATGGTTAGTCATAAAATCCTACATAAAACTTGTAGACCATTGAATATGATATGTTTGATTCCTTGCAATAGTTTTGCGATATAAAGATGGTGATACTACAGTCATGCTAGGGGGTAGTTGTGGATTAGTAGAAATACTTGTGTTGAGGTTTGTGATTCTCGTAGCATGCACGTATGGTGAACCGTTATGTGATGAGTGGGGGTAGTTGTGGATTTATTTATTGATTGTCTTCCTTATGAGTGGCCGTCGGGGACGAGCGATGGTATTTTCCTACCAATCTATCCCCCTAGGAGCATGCGCGTAGTACTTTGTTTCGATAGTTTATAGACTTTTGCAATAAGTTTGTGAGTTCTTTATGACTAATGTTGAGTCCATGGATTATACGCACTCTCACCCTTCCATCATTGCTAGCCTCTCTAGTACCGCGCAACTTTCGCCGGTACCATAAACCCACCATATACCTTCCTCAAGACAGCCACCATACCTACCTATCATGGCATTTCCATAGCCATTCTGAGATATGTAGCCATGCAACTTCCATCATCATCATATACATGACTTGAGCATTCATTGTCATATTGCTTTGCATGATCGTAAGATAGCTAGCATGATGTTTTCATGGCTTGTCCGTTTTTATGTCATTGCTACGCTAGATCATTGCACATCCTGGTACACCACCAAAGGCATTCATATAGAATCATATCTTTGTTCTAGTATCGAGTTGTAATATCGAGTTGTAAGTAAATAAAAGTGTGATGATCATCATTATTAGAACATTGCCCCAGTGAGGAAAGGATGATGGAGACTATGATTCCCCCACAAGTCGGGATGAGACTCCGGATGAAAAAAAAGAGAAAGGCCAAAAAAGAGAAGGCCCAAAAAACAAAAAAAATAAAAATAAAAAATGAGAGAAAAAGAGAGACGGGGCAATGTTACTATCCTTTTACCACACTTGTGCTTCAGAGTAGCACCATGTTCTTCATATAGAGAGTCTCTTGAGTTATCACTTTCATATACTAGTGGGAATTTTCATTATAGAACTTGGCTTGTATATTCCGATGATGGGCTTCCTCAAATGCCTGAGGTCTTCATGAGCAAGCAAGTTGGATGCACACCCACTTAGTTTCAGTTTGAGCTTTCATATACTTATAGCTCTTAGTGCATCCGTTGCATGGCAATCCCTACTCACTCACATCGATATCTATTGATGGGCATCTCCATAGCCCGTTGATACGCCTAGTTGATGTGAGACTATCTTCTCCTTTTTGTCTTCTCCACAACCACCATTCTATTCCACCTATAGTGCTATGTCCATGGCTCACGCTCATGTATTGTGTGAGGGTTGAAAAAGCTGAAACGCGTTAAAAAGTATGAACCAATTGCTTGGCTTGTCATCAGGGTTGTGCATGATGTGAATATTTTGTGTGGTGAAGATGGAGCATAGCCAGACTATATGATTTTGTAGGGATAACTTTCTTTGGCCATGTTATTTTGAAAAGACATGATTGCTTTATTAGTAGGCTTGAAGTATTATTGTTCTTAATGTCAAATGATAGACTATTGCCTTGAATCACTCGTGTCTTAATATTCATGCCATGATTAGATATGTGATCAAGATTATGCTAGGTAGCATTCCACATCAAAAATTATCTTTTTTATCATTTACCTACTCAAGGACGAGCAAGAATTAAGCTTGGGGATGTTGATATGTCTTCGTCGTATCTATAATTTTTGATTGTTCCATGCTAATGTTCTACAACTTCCATATACTTTTGGCAACTTTTTATACTATTTTTGGGACTAACATATTGATCCAGTGCCCAGTGCCAGTTCCTGTGTGTTGCATGTTTTTTGTTTCGCAAAATATCCATATCAAACGGAGTCCAAACGGGATAAAAACTGACGGAGATTTTTTTTTGGAATATATATTATTTTGGGGAAGAAAAATCCACACGAGACGATGCCCGAGGGGGCCACGAGGCAGGGGGGCAGGCATGCCCCTGACCATCATGGCCACCCCGTAAGGCGGTTGGTGCCCTTCTTTCGCCGCAAGAAAGCTAATATACAGATAGAGATCGTGTTAAAATTTCAACCCAATCGGAGTTACGGATCTCTAGCAATATAAGAAACGGTGAAAGGGTAGAATCTGAGAACGCAGAAACATAGAGAGACACAGAGACAGATCCAATCTCGGAGGGGCTCTCGCCCCTCCCATGCCATGGAGGCTAAGGACCAGAGGGGAAACCCTTCTCCCATCTAGGGAGGAGGTCAAGGAAGAAGAATAAGAAGAATAGGAAGAAGGGGGCCCTCTCCCCCTCTCTTCCGGTAGCGCCGGAACACCGTCGGGGCCATCATCATCACCGCAATCTTCACCAACAACTTCACCGCCATCATCACCAACTCTTCCCCCCTCTATGCAGTGGTGTAATCCCTCTCTTACCCGCTGTAATCTCTACTTAAACATGGTGCTCAACGCTATATATTATTTCCCAATGATGTATGGCTATCCTATGATGTTTGAGTAGATCCGTTTTGTCCTATGGGCTATTTGATGATCAAGATTGGTTTGAGTTGCATGTTTTATTATTGGTGCTATCCTATGGTGCTCTCTGTGTCGCGCAAGCATGAGGGATCCCCGCTATAGGGTGTTGCAATACGTTCATGATTCGCTTATAGTGGGCTGCGTGAGTGACTGAAACACAAACCCGAGTAAGGGGGTTGTTGCGTATGGGATAAAGAGGACTTGATGCTTTAATGCTATGGTTGGGTTTTACCTTAATGATCTTTAGTAGTTGCGGATGCTTGCTAGAGTTCCAATCATAAGTGCATATGATCCAAGTAGAGAAAGTATGTTAGCTTATGCCTCTCCCTCAAATAAAATTGCAATAATGATTACTCGTCTAGTTATCGATTACCTAGGGACAAATAACTTTCTCGTGACAAAAAGCTCTTTACTAAAACTAACTTAGTTGTGTCTTTACCTAAACAGCCCCTACTTTTTATTTACGTAATCTTTATTATTTTGCAAGCCTATCCAACAACACCTACAAAGTACTTCTAGTTTCATACTTGTTCTAGGAAAAGCGAACGTCAAGCGTGCGTAGAGTTGTATCGGTGGTCGATAGAACTTGAGGGAATATTTTTCTGCCTTTAGCTCCTCGTTGGGTTCGACACTCTTACTTATTGAAAACTGTTGCGATCCCCTATACTTGTGGGTTATCATAGAGCACCTTTATAATCACCCAGTTACGTTGTGACGTTTGGTAGCACACAAAGTGTTCCTCCGGTAAATGGGAGTTGCATAATATAATAGTCATAGGAACATGTATAAGTCATGAAGAAAGCAATAGCAACATACTAAACGATCAAGTGCTAAGCTAACGGAATGGGTCAAGTCAATCACATCATTCTCCTAATGATGTGATCCCGTTAATCAAATGACAACTCATGTTTATGGTTAGGAAACTTAACCATCTTTGATTAACGAGCTAGTCAAGTAGAGGCATACTAGTGACACTATGTTTGTCTATGTATTCACACATGTATTATGTTTCCGGTTAATACAATTCTAGCATGAATAATAAACATTTATCATGATATAAGGAAATAAATAATAACTTTAATATTGCTTCTAGGGCATATTTCCTTCAGTCTCCCACTTGCACTAGAGTCAATAATCTAGTTCACATCTCCATGTGATTTAACACCAACAGTTCACATCACCATGTGACCAACACCCAAAGGGTTTACTAGAGTCAATAATCTAGTTCACATCGCTATGTGATTAACACCCAAACAGTACTAAGGTGTGATCATGTTTTGTTTGTGAGAGAAGTTTAGTCTACGGGTCTTCCACATTCAAATCCGTATGTATTTTGCAATTTTCTATGTCAACAATGCTCTGCACGGAGCTACTCTAGCTAATTGCTCCCACTTTCAAAATGTATCCAGATTGAGACTTAGAGTCATCTGGATCAGTGTCAAAATTTGCATCAACATAACCCTTTACGACGAACCTTTTGTCACCTCCATAATCGAGAAACATATCCTTATTCCACTAAGGATAATTTTGACCGCTGTCCAGTGATCTACTCCTAGATCACTATTGTACTCCCTTGCTAAACTCAGTGTAGGGTATACAATAGATCTGGTACACAGCATGGCATACTTTATAGAAACTATGGCTGAGGTATAGGGAATGACTTGCATTCTCTTTCTATCTTCTGCCGTGGTCAGGCTTTGAGTCTTACTCAATTTCACACCTTGTAACACATGTAAGAACTCTTTCTTTGATTGTTCCATTTTGAACTAATTCAAAATCTTGTTAAGGTATGTACTCATTGAAAAAAACTTAGCAAGCGTCTTGATCTATCTCTATAGATATTGATGCTCAATATGTAAGTAGCTTCACTGAGGTCTTTATTTGAAAAACTCCTTTCAAATACTCCTTTATGCTTTCCAGAAAATTCTACATTATTTCCGATCAACAATATGTCATTCACATATATTTATCAGAAATGTTGTAGTGCCCCCACTCACTTTCTTGTAAATACAGGCTTCACCACAAGTCTGTATAAAACTATATGCTTTGATCAACTCATCAAAGCGTATATTCCAACTCTGAGATGCTTGCACCAGTCCATAGATGGATCGCTGGAGCTTGCACATTTTGTTAGCACCTTTAGGATCGACAAAACCTTCTGGTTGCATCATATAAAACTCTTCTTTAAGAAATCCATTAAGGAATGTAGTTTTGATATCCATTTGCCAGATTTCATAAAATGCAGCAACTGCTAACATGATTTGGACAGACTTTTAAGCATCGATACGAGTGAGAAATTCTCATCGTAGTCAACACCTTGAACTTGTCGAAAACATTTTTGCGACAATTCGATCTTTGTAGATAGTAACACTACTATCAGCGTCCGTCTTCCTCTTGAAGATCCATTTATTCTTAATGACTCACTGATCATCGAGCAAGTCAATCAAAGTCCATACTTTGTTCACACACATGGATCCCATCTCAGATTTCATGGCCTCAAGCCATTTCACGGAATCTGGGCTCATCATCGCTTCCTCATAGTTCGTAGGTTCATCATGGTCAATTAACATGACCTCTAGAACATTATTACCGTACCACTCTGGTGCGGATCTCAATCTGGTTGACCTACGAGGTTCAGTAGTAACTTGATCTGAAGTTACACGATCATCATCATTAGCTTCCTCACTATTTGGTGTAGGAGTCACAGAAACATATTTCTGTGATGAACTACTTTCCAATAAGGGAGCAGGTACAGTTATCTCATCAAGTTCTACTTTCCTCCCACTCACTTCTTTCGATAGAAACTCCTTCTCTAGAAATGATCCATTCTCAGCAACAAATATCTTGCCTTTGGATCTGTGATAGAAGGTGTACCCAACAGTTACTTTTGGGTATCATATGAAGACGCACTTCTCCGACTTGGGCTTGAGCTTATCAAGATGAAACTTTTTCACATTAGCATCGCAACCCCAAACTTTAAGAAATGACAGCTTAGGTTTCTTGCTAAACCACAGTTCATACGGTGTCGTCTCAACGGATTTAGATGGTGCCCTTTTTAATGTGAATGCAGCTGTCTCTAATGCATAACCCCAAAACGATAGTGGTAAATCGGTAAGAGACATCATAGATTGCACTATATCAAATAAAGTACGGTTATGATGTTCGGACACACCATTACGCTGTGGTGTTCCAGGTGGCATGAGTTTGTGAAACTATTCCACATTGTTTTAATTGAAGACCAAACTCGTAACTTAAATATTTGCCTCTGCGATCAGATTGTGGAAACCTTATTTTTCTTGTTACGATGATTTTCCACTTCACTCTGAAATTCATTAAACTTTTCAAATGTTTCAGACTTATGTTTCTTCAAGTAGATATACCCATATCTGCTCAAATTATCTGTGAAGGTCAGAAAATAACGATACCCACCGCGAGCCTCAACACTCATCGGACCTCATACATCAGTATGTATTATATCCAATAAGTCAGTTTCTCACTCCATTGTTCTGGAGAACGGAGTCTTAGTCATCTTTGCCCATGAGGCATGGTTCGCAAGCATCAACTGATTCATAATCAAGTGATTCCAAAAGCCCATCAGCATGGATTTTCTTCATGCGCTTTACACCAATATGACCTAAATGGCAGTGCCACAAATAAGTTGCACTATCATTATTAACTTTGCATCTTTTGGCTTCAATATTATGAATATGTGTATCACTACGATCGAGATTCAACAAACCATTTTCATTGGGTGTATAACCATAGAAGGTTTTATTCATGTAAATAGAATAACAATTATTCTCTAACTTAAATGAATAACCGTATTGGAATAAACATGATCAAATCATATTCATGCTCAACGCAAACACCAAATAACACTTATTTAGGTTCAACACTAATCCTGAAAGTATAGGGAGTGTGTGATGATGATCATATCATTCTTGGAACTACTTCCAACACACATCGTTACTCCACCCTTAACTAGTCTCTGTTCATTCTACAACTCCCGTTTCAAGTTACTACTCTTAGCAACTGAACTAGTATCAAATACCGAGGGGATGCTATAAACACTAGTGAAGTACACATCAATAACATGTATATCCAATATACCTTTGTTCACTTTGCCATCCTTCTTATCCACCAAATACTTGGGGTAGTTCCGCTTCCAGTGACTAGTCCCTTTGCAGTAAAAGCACTTAGTCTCAGGCTTAGGTCTAGACTTGGGCTTCTTCACTTGAGCAGCAACTTGCTTGCCATTCTTCTTGAAGTTCCCCTTCTTCCCTTTGCCCTTTTCTTGAAACTAGTGGTCTTGTTAACCATCAACACTTGATGCTTTTCTTGATTTCTACCTTCGTCGATTTCAGCATCACGAAGAGCTTGGGAATCGTTTCCGTTATCCCATGCATATTATAGTTCATCACGAAGTTCTAGCAACTTGGTGATAGTGACTAGAGAACTCTGTCAATCACTATCTTATCTAGAAGATTAACTCCCACTTGATTCAAGTGATTGTAGTACTCAGACAATCTGAGCACATGCTTACTGGTTGAGCTATTCTCCTCCATCTTGTAGGCAAAGTAATGTCAGAGGTCTCATACCTCTCGACACGGGCATGAGTATGAAATACCAATTTCAACTCTTGGAACATATTATATGCTCCGTGGCATTCAAAACATTTTTGAAGTCCCGGTTCTAAGCCGTAAAGTATGGTGCACAAAACTATCAAGTAGTTATCATAACGAGCTTTTGTCTAAATGTTCAAAACGTCTATATTTGCTCCTACAATAGTTCTGTCACCTAGCGGTGCATCAAGGACATAATACTTCTATGCAGCAATGAGGATAATCCTCAGATCACGGAGCTAGTCCGCATCTTTGCTACTGACATCTTTCAACTTATTTTTCTCTAGGAACATATCAAAAATAAAACAGGGGAGCTGAACGCGAGCTATTGATCCACAACATAGATATGCTAATACTACCAGGACTAAGTTCATGATAAATTAAAGTTCAATTAATCATATTACTTAAGAACTCCCACTTAGATAGACATCCCTCTAATCATCTAAGTGCTCACGTGATCCAAATCAACTAAACCATGTTCGATCATCACGTGAGATGGAGTAGTATTCAATGATGGACATCAGTATGTTGATCATATCTACTATATGATTCACGCTCGACCTTTCGGTATCAGTGTTCCGAGGCCATATCTGCATATGCTAGGCTCGTCAAGTTTAACCTGAGTATTCTGCGTGTGCAAAACTGGCTTGCACCCGTTGTAGATGAACGTATATCTTATCACACCCGATCATCACGTGGTGTCTTGGCACGACAAACTTTGGCAAAGGTGCATACTCAGGGAGAACACTTTTACCTTGAAATTTAGTAAGAGATCATCTTATAATGCTACTGTTAAACAAAGCAGAATAAGATGCATAAAGGATAAACATCACATGCAATCAATATAAGTGATATGATATGGCCATCATCATCTTGTACTTGTGATCTCCATCTCCGAAGCACCATCATGATCACCATCGTCACCGGCGTGACACCTTGATCTCCATCATAGCATCATTGTCGTCTCACCAACTATTGCTTCTATGACTATCACTACCGCTTAGTGATAAAGTAAAGTAATTACAGGGCGATTGCATTGCATACAATAAAGCGACAACCAAATGGCTCCTGCCAGTTGCCGATAACTCGGTTACAAAACATGATCATCTCATACAACAAAATATAGCATCATGTCTTGACCATATCACATCACAACATGCCCTGCAAAAACAAGTTAGACGTCCTCTACTTTGTTGGTGCAAGTTTTACGTGGCTACTACGGGCTGAGCAAGAACCGTTCTTACCTACGCATCAAAACCACAACAATAGTTTGTCAAGTTAGTGTTGTTTTAACCTTCGCGTAGCCACACTTGGTTCAACTAAAGTTGGAGAAATTGACACCCGCCAACCACCTGTGTGCAAAGCACGTCGGTAGAACCAGTCTCACGTAAGCGTACGCGTAATGTCGGTCCGGGCCGCTTCATCCAACAATATCGTCGAACCAAAGTATGACATGCTGGTAAGCAGTATGACTTGTATCGCCCGCAACTCACTTGTGTTCTACTCGTGTATATAACATCTACGCATAAAACCAGGCTCTGATACCACTGTTGGGGAACGTAGTAATTTCAAAAAAATTCCTACGCACACGCAAGATCATGGTGATGCATAGCAACGAGAGGGGAGAGTATGTCTATGTACCCTCGTAGACCGAAAGCGGAAGCATTTATCAACGCGGTTGATGTAGTCGTACACCTTCACGATCCGTCCCGATCAAGTACCGAACGTACGGCACCTCCGCGTTCAGCCCACATTCAGCTCGATGATGTCCTCGCCTTCTTGATCCAGCAAGAGGGGCGAAGTAGTAGATGAGTTCCGGCAGCACGAAGGCGTGGTAACAGTGTTGGTGAAGAACAATCTTCGCAGGGCTTCGCCTAAGCACTAAAAAAACTATGATGGAGGATAAACTACAGGGGACGGGGTTGCCGGCACACGGCTTGGTGTTTCTTGATGTGTCTTGGGTGCTAGCCCTACCCCTCTATTTATATGTTGAGCCTTGGGGTCAAAACTCGGAGTAAAAGCCTCCACAAAGTCGGTTTCACCCGAAAGGCAAGAGTCCTTCTCGGACTCCAGGGCCACACCCCAGGGTTCCCGGCGTCTGGACCCAGACGCCAGGGACCCTGGCGTCTGGCACCTGGACTCCGCAAAACTTCCTTTTGCGCTTTCCAAAAACCTTGTGGGCTTTCCCCTTTAGCCCAAATAAAGTGTTCTCGTACCCAAACATTTCATGAAACATCCGTAACCCCTTCCGGTGAATTCCGGAACCCTTCCGGAGACCAAGCACTATTATCCCATATATCAAACTTTATCTCCGGACCATTCCGGAGTTCCTCGTCATGTTCGTGATCTTATTCGGAACTCCGAACAACAATCGTTTACCAACATACATAACTCATAAATACTATATCGTCAACGAACGTTAAGCGTACGGACCCTACGGGTTCGAGAACTATGTAGACATGACCGAGACACTTCTCTGGTCAATAACCAATAGTAGAACCTGGATGCCCATATTGGCTCCTACATATTCTACAAAGATCTTTATCGGTCGAACCGCATAACAACATACGTTGTTCCCTTTGTCAACGGTATGTTACTTGCCCGAGATTCGATCGTCGGTATCACAATACCTAGTTCAATCTCGTTACCGGCAAGTCTCTTTACTCGTTCCATAATACATCATCCCACAAATAACTCATTAGTTACAATGCTTGCAAGGCTTATAGTGATGTGTGTTACCGAGTGGGCCCAGAGATACCTCTCTGACGATTGGAGTGACAAATCCTAATCTCGAAATACGCCAACTCAACATGTACCTTCGGAGACACCTGTAGAGCACCTTTATAATCACCCTATTACGTTGTGACATTTGGTAGCACACAAAGTGTTCCTCCGGTAAACGGGAGTTGCATAATCTCATAGTCATAGGAACATGTATAAGTCATGAAGAAAGCAATAGCAACATACTAAACGATCAAGTGCTAAGCTAACGGAATGGGTCAAGTCAATCACATCATTCTCCTAATGATGTGATTCCGTTAATCAAATGACAACTCATGTCTATGGTTAGGAAACTTAACCATCTTTGATTAACGAGCTAGTCAAGTAGAGGCATACTAGTGACACTATGTTTGTCTATGTATTCACACATGTATTATGTTTCCGGTTAATACAATTCTAGCATGAATAATAAACATTTATCATGAAATAAGGAAATAAATAATAACTTTAATATTGCCTCTAGGGCATATTTCCTTCAGAAACATAAGTCTGAAACATTTGATTCAAAGAATTTCATAGTGAAGTGGAAAATCATCGTAACAAGAAAATCAAGTATCTATGATCTGATCGTGGAGGTGATTATTTGAGTTATGAGTTTGGACTTCATTTGAAACAATGCAGAATAGTTTCGCAACTCACGCCACCTAGAACACCACAATGTAATGGTGTGTCCGAACGTCGTAACCACACTTTATTAGATATGGTGCAATCTATGATGTCTCTCACTGATTTACCGCTATCGTTTTGGGGTTATGCTTTAGAGACGGCTACATTCACGTTAAATAGGGCACCATCTAAATCCGTTGAGATGACACCTTATGAACTATGGTTTGGCAAGAAACCCAAGTTGTCATTTCTTAAAGTTTGGGGCTGCGATGCTTATGTGAAAAAGCTTCAACCTGATAAGCTCGAACCCAAATCAGAGAAATGTGTCTTCATAGGATACCCAAAGGAGACTGTTGGGTACACCTTCTATCATAGATCCAAAGACGAGATATTCATTGCTAAGAATGGATCTTTTCTAGAGAAGGAGTTTCTCTCGAAAGAAGTGAGTGGGAGGAAAGTAGAACTTGATGAGGTAATTGTACCTTCTCCCTTATTGGAAAGTAGTTCACCACTGAAATTAGTTCCAGTAATTCCTACACCTGTAAGTGTAACATCCCAAATTTTCAATTTGAAATGTTATACACTAGATCATCATTGCATATCATATTTATTGCATTTTGGTTGATCCTAGAAATTTCACGCAACTCAAGGACCCTCGGAGAGAGTTAGGGATTTCGTTATTTTCATATTTGAGTTGTCTCAAATTTTGAAAATAGGATCATTTGATTTTATTTATTTTATCTTCAATTATTTCTATTACAAAAATATGAGAGAGGGAATAAAATGACTTTCCCAAAATAAAGAAATATTGAGGATTTAATAAAAAATCAAATAAGAATTTATTTTGGTTTTATTTGCTATTTTATTTGAATTTATGGAAAATGCGCGTTTTTCAAACTTGAATTTAGGCCCCAAATAAATGTTCATCCTGTGCGGCTTGATTTTAGAAGCCGGGGAAAATTTATTTCGGGATTTTTGGAGTCCGTTTAGTATTTTTTTTTTGTTTTTTTTCAAGCATTATTATTTAAAAAAAGTCCAAACCGACCTTGGGCCGTAACCGGCCAGGACTCCTCCAGGCCGGGCCTTTTTATAGCGCCCCGAGGCCCCGGACGAAGCCCAGCTGCGCCCCCCGCCCTAACCCTAACCCTAGCCGCCGTCGCCGCACCCGCACCGCCGCCGCTGCCCCGCCGCCGCTCGCCGGACCGCCACCGCCGCCGTTCGCCGAAGGTAGTTTTTTTCGCCTCCGGGTTTTCTCGAAAAAAACCGTTCGGTTTTCTGACGGTTTGCTCGGTTTTTTTAGTTTCGGTTTTTTTAATAGATCGGTTTTTTGATTTATTTAAATAGCGAGCGTTCGCCCATTCGTTCGTTTTAATGAACGTTCGTCGTTTTTCTTTTTCTCGGATTAAATCCGCGATTTATCTGATCGTGATTTCTGATCCGATTTTTGTTTTAGTTTAACTTTTTGCTCATTTATCGGAATCAGGCGATTCAAGCGCCTGGAGTTTCGTCTCGAAACCCTCTTTCCGTTTAACCAACTTAAACAAGTTTTTGCCACTATAAAAAATTGCCCTAGATCCAGAATAGTAGACGAAGCTTGTTTCTTTTGCCGTTTGTCTTTCGTTGCTTCGTTCGATTTGATTCTTTTTGCCAACCGGAGTTCTTAAGTTGAACTTTCTGGTTAGATCTCTTATTTGAGTTTTACTTGTGCATTAGTTGAGTACTTACTGTATGCTTGTTTGTTTGCGATAGAGTACCCGGAGTGCGCCGCTTGCTACTTCGAATCGCTAGGTTTCCCGGATCATCAGCAAGGCAAGTAACACTTTGATCATGCTTTCCAACTACCCAGTTTTATTGCATTAGATCAATCCTCACACATTGCATGATTAGGATCTAATTAAATTGTGGGTTTGGGAAGTAGTTGAGGTAGTACCTATTACCTGTTATTATCAAACCTTTGGGAGTTACTTCTACGTTTGCTTGTTATGTCATGCCATGCTATGCTAGTAGACGTGGATTGGGTGAGTGTATCCATGACAGATGTGAGATTGTTAGTTAATGGTTTACTTAAGGTGGCAACTTAAATACACATCTGGGTGGATTGAGGCACCTGGGTATTCCAGCGACTGCCTGTTTTTCTTTATGGACCGCCACCCAGGCTCAAAGGGATCATGAGATTATTCATGCTAGAAACTTCCGTGTGCAGCCACAACCTATTATGGGCTCTAGCGTAGTTGACTAAGTTGTGCAAACTCTTATAGTGGTAGACTAGCAGATGTAGGTGATGTAGGTTGGTACGGTCTACCCGTTCGTAAGGTGCTAGCGCTTCTGGAAGACTATGTCTCGGTCATTTGTTTCTCAAACACCATGTAGTGCGAGAAATCCAACAGAGGAGATCGAGTCTTGTGGGGAAAAGTGCGCAAACCTCTGCAGACTATATAAACTAATCATGGTTAGCCGTGTCCTAGATTATGGACATCTTGAGTATCTAGTACCTGGATTATCATGTGCATCTCAACATGTTACTCTGAAATTAATTTTATTGGGTTTTGTTTAATGTTGATGCTTAATTGGGATTGAGAATGCTGTCAACCATTCTCAATGTTTAACAACCACCATGATAGTTAAATAAAATTTATTCCTTTGTAGTAGGGAAAAATTGGCTTTACGCAAAACTGTAACCATAGAGCTTTCCACCAGCCAAATATGCATATAGAATAGCCTGATTATTCCATTACTCTCTATGTGTTACTTTGCCAGCATATTCCATGTGCTGACCCGTTTCGGGCTGCAACATTAATGTTGCAGACTTTTCAGACGACAATTAAGGAGTTTTAGGTCGTGGTACTATACTCAGTGATGCCGTTGGAGTTGATGGACTCACTTATCTTCCAAGCCTTCCGTTGTTATCGTTATTAGATGGCCTTAAGCCATATTTATTGTAATAAGTTCTCTTTTGAGACACTCGATGTAATAAGTGTGTGATTGCTACTCTGTTATAAATCCTTCAAGTACTGTGTGGTGTCAGCATTACTGATCCAGGGATGACACCTCAGCATAGAGATTGGACCGTTTGAGGTCTGGTCGCTACAAGATGGTATCAGAGCACACGCTGACTGTAGGACACGACCACTAAGCTAAAGACCTAGATCACTACTCACTCTCCTCTCTTTTCTGACTGCTCATCTTTTCTACTCTTTTAGGATGGCGGATGCAAGGAACAAGTTCACTCAACCGGATGAAGATACACTCTTTGGACGCCACTTGAAGGAAGTCACTAGATACCTGAACATAGGAGTACCAAGCTTCACCGGAACCTACAACGCCACTTTACCTGAAGAGGAGCGCTGGATGATTCAAGTTCAAGTTCCAGGAAGGATGTTCATGCCAGTCACTGAGCCCATAGAGTTTTCTTTTGATGCACCAACTTGGAGTCTAGGAAAGAGCATGGCAGCTCACATCGCTATGGGACGCATTGGAGAAGTCTACCGCAATGATCTTAAGGATACTATCTACCAGATTTGTGGGCGCCGAGATGAGCACTGGGAGATGATCAGCACCAGGAAGGATAGATCAGTTGCAGCTTTTATCCAGGAGTTAAACCAGCACATTTGACGTCAGGAAAACCAGATGTGCACCAACATGATAGATCTGAAGAAGGCAAGGACAAGAATCAAGGAACTGGAGGAAGAACTCAAGGCTACACGTGAAGATTATGAAGAGGGAATAGAAGTATTAGTGGAGAAGAATGACGATCTGATCAAGAAGATCAGAATATTTATGGGAGGCCCTACACCAGTAGAAGAAGACGAAGAACCCAAGGAGATTCACCCGGAAGACTACATCATCATCGACGACACCGACTCGGATCCAGATGATAGCGATGATGACTATGTTGATGAAGCTGGAGCAGATATCATGGAGTCTGCAACCGAAGAATATTTCTAGGAGACCACCTCATCAGTAGTAGTAGTCCACCATGTAAATATAGTAGTCCGAGCACTTTTGTGATAGTTAGATCGATTGTAAGCCCTTGTTTGATTGAATGAAGTGAAATTGTTTGCTTTTGCCTCATGAGCATATGGGTAGTGTTTTCTCTTTAGACCCCTCTCTATTCTTAAATCTCATCTTTCCTAAACCCTCAGATGCCTCCAAGACATGACCCCGGATTTACCTTTCCACCGGAGCTCACTCAGTTGATCCAGCAGCAGAACACATTGATGCAGTTGCTAGTCCAGAATCAGAACTAGGGGAACAACAACAACAACAACCCACCACCACCACCACCTGTTGATCACTTAGCCCGTTTTCTTAGGCTAAATCTGCCGGTGTTTTCCAGTAGCACCGAGCCGATAGTGGCAGATGATTGGCTCCGCAAGACAGCTAGAGAGTTGACCACAGCAGGATGCATGGATGCGGAGAAGGTGAAGTTTGCCGCACATCAGCTTGAAGGACCCGCAGCATCATGGTGGGAGAATTTCACAGCCACTTTCCCTGTCGACACTGTCACATGGGACCAATTTTAGCAGGCTTTTCGAACTGCCCATGTTTCAGCAGGAGCTATGGCCATGAAGAAGCGAGAGTTTCGCAACTTGCGCCAAGGAGGATGGACTATTGGCCAGTATGTGGAGGACTTTAGTAAATTAGCACGTTATGCCCCAGATGACGTTGCTACGGATGCAGCTAAGCAGGAGAAGTTTCTGGAAGGACTGAATGATGAGTTGAGCATGCAGTTGATGGTAGCAACCTTCAACAACTATCAGGAGTTGGTAGATCGTGCTCTTATGATTGAAGGGAAGCAGCAGCAGATTGAGAATCGCAAGAGGAAGTATGGACAAGGGAAGTACACTTCAGGAGCTCAGCAGAAGCCACGTTTTACCCCTAGACCGGGAGGACATTTTCAGCATACCCATGGAGGAGGTAGCTCGCACAATCACAATGGCACCAAGAATGGTAATGGGAATGGAGGAAGTAACGGCCAGAACCGCACCAACCCATCGACCCCAGCCAAGAGAGACCTGAGCCAAGTCACTTGTTTTAAGTGCCAGAAGACCGGACATTATGCCAATGAATGTCCTGAATCACAGAATGGAAATGGCAATGGAAGCTCTGGGAAGAAGCCGAACCCTTTCAACAGGGGACAGGTGAACCACGTTAACGTGGAGGAGGTTGAAGAGCAGCCGGATGCAGTAATCGGTAAGTTTTTGGTTAAGTCATTTACTGCACTTGTTCTTTTCGATACTGGTGCATCGCATTCATACATATCAAGAGGATTTGTGGATAAGTATAAACTACCAACCCAAGCCCTTAGGCCACTCATGTTAGTAACCTCGCCTAGAGCAGAATATATGGCTAGCCTATGGTGTGATCGGTTGCCATTAAGGATTGGTAACTACGTATTTCCCTCAGACCTAATAGTGTTGGAATCTCAAGGATTGGATGTGATATTAGGCATGAATTGGTTGTCGATGTATGGTGGAAACATCGATTGCGCCAGTAAGTCGATCTTGCTTACCACCCCAGAAGGGAGAAGGATCAAGTATGTATCCCGGCATGTGCCGAAGAGGACTCAAGTAAATTGTTTAACATGAGTTGTGCAGGAGGAAGTACCAGTAGTGAAGGATTTCCCCGAAGTATTTCCAGAAGAGTTGCCAGGCATGCCACCGGATAGAGATATTGAGTTTTTGATTGAGCTTTTGTTAGGCACAGGGCCAATATCAAAGAGACCATATAGGATGCCTGCAAAGGATTTGGTGGAAATTAAGAAGCAAATTAAGGAGTTACTGGATAAAGGATATATTCGCCCAAGTTCTTCACCTTGGGGATCGCCAGTACTTCTAGTGGAAAAGAAGGATGGATCGTTAAGGATGGTTGTTGATTATCGAGGTTTGAATGAAGTAACCATCAAGAACAAGTACCCACTACCGATGATCAATGATCTGTTTGATCGATTGCAAGGAGCTAAGGTATTTTCCAAGATCGATCTGCGATCAGGATACCACCTGTTGAAGATTCGAGAACAGGATATACCCAAGACGACTTTTACCACTAGGTATGGGCTGTACGAGTATACCGTTATGTCATTTGGTCTGACTAACGCACTGGCATATTTTATGAACATGATGAACAAAGTGTTTATGGAGTTCTTGGATAAGTTTGTCATAGTGTTCATTGATGATATCCTGGTTTACTCGAAGAATGAAGAGGAACATAAGGAGCATTTGCGTTTGGTGCTTGGTAAACTCAGAGAACATCAACTATATGCCAAGTTCAGCAAATGTGAGTTTTGGTTGAAGGAAGTTGGATTTCTCGGACACGTTATATTCGGAGAAGGTATAGCGGTAGATCCCACTAAAGTTGATACCGTGACCAACTGGGAAGCGCCAACCACAGTTGGAGAGATCCGGAGTTTTCTTGGACTCGCAGGATACTACCGGAGGTTTATTGAGAATTTCTCAAAAATTGCGAAGCCTGTGACGGAGTTGTTGAAGAAGGATACCAAGTTCATATGGACTGCGGAATGTGAGGCTAGTTTTCAGGAGTTGAAGAAACGTTTGGTTACCTCACCAGTGTTGATTTTACCGGATCAGACCAAGGATTATGAGGTGTATTGTGACGCTTCACGTCGAGGACTTGGAGCAGTTCTTATGCAGGAAGGAAGAGTTGTTTCATATGCCTCACGACAGCTTAAGCCTCATGAGTTGAATTATGCTACGCATGATTTGGAGTTAGCAGCCATAGTGCATGCATTGAATACTTGGAGACATTTTGTGATTGGAAACCATTGCGAGGTGTACACGGATCACAAGAGTTTGAAGTATATTTTCACACAGAAGGAGTTGAACCTCAGACAAAGGATATGGTTGGAGCTCATCAAGGACTATGATATGAAATTGCATTATCACCCCGGAAAGGCTAACGTAGTAGCTGACGCGTTAAGCCGTAAGAGTCATGTCAACACCCTAATGACGGGAGATTTACCAAGGGAGTTAGCCGAAAATCTTCGAGAGCTATGTTTGGAAATAGTCTCGAAAGGCTATGTAGCAGTATTGGAGATTCAGTCTACGTTGATGGATAAGATCAAAGAAGCCCAAAAGACTGACAAGGAGATTGCTTCTATTAAGGAGAAAATGAGCAAAGGAAAAGCTAAGGGATTTCATGAGGATGATCACGATACCTTATGGTTTGAAGACCGTATCTATGTACCAAATGATTCGGAGATCAGGAAGTTAATCTTACAGGAGGCCCATGATTCACCATATTCGATTCACCCAAGAAATACCAAGATGTATTTGGATTTGAAGGATATATTCTCGTGGACCGGAATGAAGAAGGATATTGCGGAATATGTAGCAGTTTGTGATGTATGTCAGAGAGTAAAGGCAGAGCATCAGAAGCCAACAGGATTGCTACAACCATTGCCGATACCCGAATGGAAGTGGGATAAGCTAGGCATGGATTTTATTACAGGATTGCCCAGAACACGTTCAGGCTATGACTCGATATGGGTTGTAGTCGATCGTTTGACAAAGGTAGCTCATTTCATTCCCGTGAAGACTACCTATACCAGTGCAAAGTTGGCAAAGATATATATGACCAGAATCGTTTGTCTGCATGGAGTTCCAAGGAGCATAGTATCAGATAGAGGAACCCAATTTACCTCAAAGTTCTGGAATCAGTTGCATGAAACTTTGGGAACTAGACTGGAGTTTAGCACAGCCTTCCATCCGCAGACAGATGGACAGACCGAGAGAGTCAATCAGATTTTGGAGGATATGCTGAGAGCTTGTGCGCTAGATTACGGATCTAGTTGGGACGAGAATTTGCCGTATGCAGAGTTCTCTTACAACAACGGTTATCAATCCAGTTTGAAGATGGCCCCTTTCGAAGCCTTGTACGGAAGGAGGTGCAGGACCCCATTGTCTTGGGATGAAGTTGGAGACCGTCAATTGTTTGGACCGGATCTGATTAAGGAGTCTGAACAGAAAGTGAAATTGAGTCGCGACAGGCTCAAGGTAGCTCAATCCAGGCAGAAGAGTTATGCAGATTCTAAACCCAAGGAGACAGTTTACGAAGTCGGAGACCGAGTTTATCTTCGAGTATCACCACTTCGAGGAGTTAAGCGCTTGGGAGTTAAGAGAAAGTTAGCGCCACGTTTCGTAGGCCCATACAAAGTTTTGGAGCGTATGGGAGAAGTAGCCTACAAGTTGGAATTACCTGAAGGATTATCAGGAGTTCACGACGTGTTCCACGTTTCCCAGTTGAAGAAGTGCCACGCAGAGATGGCTGATATACCGCTGAGAGATACAGTACCACTGGAAGCGATTCAGTTGGACAGTGATTTGACCTATGAGGAGAAACCCGTGAAGATTCTGGAGTATGCCAGTCGAGTCACACGCAGTAAGGTTATCAAATTTTGCAAGGTCCAGTGGAGCCACCACACGGAGGATGAAGCCACCTGGGAACGAGAGGAAGATTTGCTGAAGGACCACCCTCACCTATTTTCTAGCCAACCCGAATCTTGAGGGCAAGATTCATCTTAAGGGGGGTAGGTTTGTAACATCCCAAATTTTCAATTTGGAATGTTATACACTAGATCATCATTGCATATCATATTTATTGCATTTTGGTTAATCCTAGAAATTTCACGCAACTCAAGGACCCTCGGAGAGAGTTGGGGATTTCGTTATTTTCATATTTGAGTTGTCTCAAATTTTGAAAATAGGATCATTTGATTTTATTTATTTTATCTTCAATTATTTCTATTACAAAAATGTGAGAGGGAATAAAATGACTTTCCCAAAATAAAGAAATATTGAGGATTTAATAAAAAAATCAAATAAGAATTTATTTTGGTTTTATTTGCTATTTTATTTGAATTTAGGAAAAATGCGCGTTTTTCAAAATTGCATTTAGGCCCCAAATAAATGTTCATCCTGTGCGGCTTGATTTTAGAAGCCGGGGAAAATTTATTTCGGGATTTTTGGAGTCCGTTTAGTATTTCTTTTGTTTTTTTCGAGCGTAATTATTTAAAAAAAAAGAGTCTGAACCAACCTTGGGCCGTAACCGGCCAGGACTCCTCCTGGCCGGGCCTTTTTATAGCGCCCCGAGGCCCCGGCCGAAGCCCAGCCGCGCCCCCCGCCCTAACCCTAACCCTAGCTGCCACCGCCGCCGCCGCCCCGCCGCCGCCTGCCCGCCGCGCCGCCCCGCCGCCGCCGCCGTTCGTCGGAGTCGCCGAAGGTAGTTTTTTTCGCCTCCGGTTTTTCTCGGAAAAAAAACCGTTCAGTTTTCCGACGGTTTGCTTGTTTTTTTAGTTTCGGTTTTTTTAAAATAGATCAGTTTTCCGGTTTATTAAATAGCGAGCGTTTGCCCGTTCGTTCGTTTTAACGAGCGTTCGTCGTTTTTCTTTTCCTTGGATTAAATCCGCGATTTTTCTGATCGCGATTTCTGATCCGATTTTCGTTTTAGTTTAACTTTTCGCTCGTTTATCGGAATCAGGCGATTCAAGCGCCTGGAGTTTTGTCTCGAAACCCTTTTTCCGTTTAACCAACTTAAACAAGTTTTTGCCACTGTAAAAAAATTGCCCTAGATCCAGAATAGTAGACGAAGCTTGTTTCTTTTGACGCATGTCTTTCGTTGCTTCGTTCGATTTGATTCTTTTTGCCAACCAGAGTTCTTAAGTTGAACTTTCTGGTTAGATCTCTTATTTGAGTTTTACTTGTGCATTAGTTGAGTACTTATTGTATGCTTGTTTGTTTGCGATAGAGTACCCGGAGTGCGCCGCTTGCTACTTCGAATCGCTAGGTTTCCCGGATCATCAGCAAGGCAAGTAACACTTTGATCATGCTTTCCAACTACCCAGTTTTATTGCATTAGATCAATCCTCACACATTGCATGATTAGGATCTAATTAAATTGTGGGTTTGGGAAGTAGTTGAGGTAGTACCTATTACCTGTTATTATCAAACCTTTGGGAGTTACTTCTACGTTTGCTTATTATGTCATGCTATGCTAGTAGACGTGGACTGGGTGAGTGTATCCATGACAGATGTGAGATTGTTAATTGATGGTTTACTTAAGGTGGCAACTTAAATACACATCTAGGTGGATTGAGGCACCTGGATATTCTAGCAGTTGCCTGTTTTTCCTTATGGACCGCCACCCAGGCTCAAAGGGATCATGAGATTATTCATGCTAGAAACTTTCGTGTGCAGCCACAACCTATTATGGGCTCTAGCGTAGTTGACTAAGTTGTGCGAACTCTCATAGTGGTAGACTAGCAGATGTAGGGGATGCAGGTTGGTACGATCTACCCGTTCATAAGGTGCTAGCGCTTCTGAAAGACTATGTCTCGGTCATCCGTTTCTCAAATACCATGTAGTGCGAGAAATCCAACGGAGGAGATCGAGTCTTGTGGGGAAAAGTGCGCAAACCTCTGCAGAGTGTATAAACTAATCATGGTTAGCGGTGTCCCCGTTTATGGACATCTTGAGTATCTAGTACCTGGATTATCATGTGAATCTCAACATGTTACTCTGAAATTAATTTTATTGGGTTTTGTTTAATGTTGATGCTTAATTGGGATTGAGAATGCTGTCAACCATTCTCAATGTTTAACAACCACCATGATAGTTAAATAAAATTTATTCCTTTGCAGTAGGGAAAAATTGGCTTTACGCAAAACTGTAACCATAGAGCTTTCCACCAGCCCAATATGCATATAGAATAGCCTGATTATTCCATTACTCTCTATGTGTTACTTTGCCAGCATATTCCATGTGCTGACCCGTTTCGGGCTGCAACGTTAATGTTGCAGACTTTTCAGTCGACGATTAAGGAGTTTTAGGTCGTGGTTCTATACTCAGTGATGCCGTTGGAGTTGATGGACTCACTTATCTTCCAAGCCTTCCGCTGTTATCGTTATTAGATGGCCTTAAGCCATATTTATTGTAATAAGTTCTCTTTTGAGACACTCAATGTAATAAGTGTGTGATTGCTACTCTGTTATAAATCCTTCAAGTATTGTGTGGTGTCAGCATTACTGATCCAGGGATGACACCTAAGCACAGAGATTGGACCGTTTGAGGTCTGGTCGCTACAGTAAGTGAGGAAGCTAATGATGATGATCATGAAACTTCTGATCAAGTTACTACCGAACCTCGTAGGTCAACCAGAGTAAGATCTGCACCAGAGTGGCACGATAATCATGTTCTGGAAGTCATATTACTTGACCATGACGAACCTACGAACTATGAGGTAGCGATGATGAGCCTAGATTCCGCAAAATGGCTTGAGGCCATGAAATTTGAGATGGGATCCATGTATGAGAACAAAGTATGGACTTTGGTTGACTTGCTCGATGATCGGCAGGCCATAGAGAATAAATGGATCTTCAAGAAGAAGACTGACGCTGACGGTAATGTTACTGTCTACAAAGCTCGACTTGTTGCAAAAGGTTTTCGACAAGTTCAAGGAGTTGACTACGATGAGACCTTCTCACCCGTAGCGATGCTTAAGTCCGTCTGAATCATGTTAGCAATTGCCGCATTTTATGATTATGAAATTTGGCAAATGGATGTCAAAACTGCATTCCTTAATGGATACCTTAAAGAAGAGTTGTATATGATGCAACCAGAAGGTTTTGTCGATCCAAAAGGTGCTAACAAAGTGTGCAAGCTCTAGCGATCCATTTATGGACTGGTGCAAGCCTCTCGTAGTTCGATATACGCTTTGATAGTGTGATCAAAGCATATGGTTTTATACAGACTTTTGGAGAAGCTTGTATTTACAAGAAAGTGAGTGGGAGCTCCGTAGCATTTCTGATATTATATGTAGATGACATATTATTGATCGGAAATGATACTGAATTTCTGAAAAGCATAAAAGGATACTTGAATAAGAATTTTTCAATGAAAGACCTCGGTGAAGCTGCTTATATATTGGGTATCAAGATCTATAGAGATAGATCAAGATGCTTGATTGGACTTTCACAAAGCACATACCTTGATAAAGTTTTGAAGAAGTTCAAAATGGAGCAGGCAAAGAAAGGGTTCTTGCATGTATTACAAGGTGTGAAGTTGAGTCAGACTCAATGCCCGACCACTGCAGAAGATAGAGAGAAAATGAAAGGTGTTCCCTATGCTTCAGCCATAGGCTCTATCATGTATGCAATTCTGTGTACCAGACCTGATGTGTGCCTTGCTATAAGTTTAGTAGGGAGGTACCAAAGTAATCTAGGAGTGGATCACTGGACAGCGGTCAAGAACATCCTGAAATACCTGAAAAGGACCAAGGATATGTTTCTCGTATATGGAGGTGACAAAGAGCTCGTCATAAACGGTTATGTCGATGCAAGCTTTGACACTGATCCGGATGACTCTAAGTCACAAACCAGATACATGTTTTTATTAAATGGTGGAGCTGTCAGTTGGTGCAGTTCCAAGCAGAGCGTCGTGGCGGGATCTACGTGTGAAGCGGAATACATAGCTGCTTCGGAAGCAGCAAATGAAGGAGTCTAGATGAAGGAGTTCATATCCGATCTAGGTGTCATGCCTAGTGCATTGGGTCCATTGAAAATATTTCGTGACAATACTGGTGCAATTGCCTTGGCAAAGGAATCCAGATTTCACAAGAGAACCAAGCACATCAAGAGACGCTTCAATTCCATCCGTGATCAAGTCAAGGAGGGAGACATAGAGATTTGCAAGATACATACGGATCTGAATGTTGCAAACCAGTTGACTAAGCCTCTCTCACGAGCAAAACATGATCAGCACCAAGACTCCATGGGTGTGTTAGATTCATTACAATGTAATCTAGATTATTGACTCTAGTGCAAGTGGGAGACTAAAGGAAATATGCCCTAGAGGCAATAATAGAGCTGTTATTTATATTTCCTTATATCATGATAAATGTTTATTATTCGTGCTAGAATTGTATTAACCAGAAACTTAGTACATGTGTGAATACATAGACAAACAGAGTGTCACTAGTTTGCCTCTACTTGACTAGCTCATTGAATCAATGATGGTTATGTTTCCTAACCATAGACATGAGTTGTCATTTGATTAACGGGATCACATCATTAGAGAATGATGTGATTGACTTGACCCATCTGTTAGCTTAGCACGATGATCGTTTAGTTTGTTGCTATTGCTTTCTCCATAATTATACATGTTCCTATGACTATGAGATCATGCAACTCCCGGATACCGGAGGAACACTTTGTGTGCTACCAAACGTCACAACGTAACTGAGTGGTGATTATAAAGGTGCTCTACAGGTGTCTCTGATGGTGTTTGTTGAGTTGACATGGATCAAGATTAGGATTTGTCACTCTGATTGTTGGAGAGGTATCTTTAGGCCCTCTCGGTAATGTACATCACTATAAGCCTTGCAAGCAATGTAGCTAATGAGTTAGTTACGGGATGTAGCATTGCGGAATGAGTAAAGAGACTTGTCGGTAACAAGATTGAACTAGGTATTGAGATACCGACGATCGAATCTCGGGCAAGTAACATACCGATGACAAAGGGAACAACGTATATTGTTGTGCGGTTTTACCAATAAAGATCTTAGTAGAATATGTAGGAACCAATATGAGCATCCACGTTCCGCTATTGGTTATTGACCAGAGACATGTCTCGGTCATGTCTACATAGTTCTTGAACCCGTAGGGTCCGCACGCTTAACGTTCAGTGACGATCGGTATTACGAGTTTATGTGTTTTGATGTACCGAAGGTAGTTCGGAGTCCCGGATTTGATCACGGACATGACGAGGAGTCTCTAAATGGTCGAGACATAAAGATCGATATATTGGACGACTATGTTTGGACATCGGAAGGGTTCCGAGTGAAGTTCGGGCATATACCAGAGTACCGGGGGGGTACCGGAACCCCCCGGGGAGTTTAATGGGCCTTATGGGCCTTAGTGGAAAGAGAGGAGGGGCTGCCAGAGCAGGACACGCGCCCCCTCCCCCTCTGGTCCGAATTGGACTAGGAAGGGGGCGGCGCACCCCTTTCCTTCTCTCTCTTTCCTCCTTCCTTCTCCTGCTCCTACTACATGGAAAGGGGGGATCCTACTCCCGGTGGGAGTAGGACTCCCCATGGGGCGCACCATAGGAGGGCCGGCCCTCCCCCTCATCCACTGCTTTATATACGGGGGAGGGGGCACCCCATAGACACACAAGTTGATCATTGATCTTCAGCCGTGTGCGGTGCCCCCCTCCACCATAATCCACCTCGGTAATATCATAGCGGTGCTTAGGCGAAGCCCTGTGCCGGTAGCAACATCATCACCGTCATCACGTCATCGTGCTGACGAAGCTCTCCCTCGAAGCTCTACCGGATCGTGAGTTCGCAGGACGTCACCGAGCCGAACGTGTGCAGATCGCGGAGGTGCCGTATCTTTGGTACTAGATCGGCCGATCGTGAAGACGTACGACTACATCAACCGTGTTGTCATAACTCTTCTGCTTATGGTCTACAAGGGTACGTAGACGATACTCTCCCCTCTCGTTGCTATGCATCACCATGATCTTCTGTGTGCGTAGGATTTTTTTTGAAATTGGTGCGTTCCCCAACAATAAAAGCATGGGATAAGCAGTTTTTAAAGGTTATCTTCAACCCACCAATCTTACGAGAACCTGTTATGCCCATCTCCCAAAATTCACTTGCAAAATTGATAAAAAAGATCCTTAACTTTCAGTGTGCTAGCCCAAAAATTGTGAATCACCCAGCTTGGCTTGGCTCTAGAAATACACCCATCACGTACATACTTATTCAACAAAACAAATTGATAAAGTCGAAATTAAATTTCTAATTTCCAAATCCACTTAGTTAGTAAAGCCTTATCCATGAGATCCAAATTAAGGATTCCCAATCCTCCTTGACCTCTAGGTTTGCAACAAGTTTTCCAGTTAACTAACTGATATATTTTATCTTCATCACCCTGTCACACCATCCTAGCTCTAAATAAATCAGCCTTTTCAAGTACTCCCATAAGAATTGGGTAAAATGAAATCATAAAGAGAGGCATATTAGCGAGGCTAGGTTGGACCAAAGTAATTCTGCCAGTAGTGGCTCAAAGTAATTTTCCTTGACAACATCCACATCTCTTTTCAATTTTTTCCTCAACACCTTTTCCAATGCTTATTTCTAATCATATTATTAGAGACATGCATGTCTAAATATTTAATTGGCCAATCTCCTAATTGACAGGTAAAAATTTCATAATCTACCCAACTTTATTCGCAGCTTCGCAAAAAGAAAGAACTCACTTTTGTGGGAATTAATTGTGAGCCTAACATATGTTCAAAAGCACTAAAGATATATTAAAGATTTCTAGGACTTTCTACATCATATTGAAAAAGCATTATGGTGTCATCAACATAATAACCTCTGTTAACTAAATTTTCATTCAAAACCCTTTTAACTAAACTATTAATTTTGGCTTTCTTCATGGCAACAAACCAAGGCATCAATAGCCAAATCAAATAACATAGCTGATAAGGAATCACCTTGCCTCAGGCCCTTGTGGGTTTTAAAATATGTGCTAATTTTACCGTTTACTCTAATCCACACATTACCACCCCCATAGTAAGCATTATCTAGTCACACCATTTATCAAGAAACCCCTTCATTTTGAGCACCTGGATCACAAAAAGTCCACTCCATTTTGGCATATGCTTTTCAAAATCAACTTTAAATAGCAAAACACTCCTTTTCTTAAAATGAATAGAATTCAAAGCTTCATGTAACCACTACCCCTTCCATAATGTACTTGCCCTTGACAAAAGTAGCTCGGGAAGAGGAAATAATAGTGAAACAATTCTACTTGGTCTATTCATCAGCACCATAGTAATAATTTTAAAGCTCACACCCAGGAGACAAATAGGCCTGAATTTTAGAATTTTCTTAGCATCATTGGTTTTACCAACAAGAGTAATTATACCATAGTTTAAGCTACTAATGCGGCTTGAAGATACGTCGGTATTTCCCCAAAGAGGAAGGGATGATGCAGCACAGCGGTGGTAGGTATTTCCCTCAGTTATGAGACCAAGGTTATCAAACCAGTAGGAAAAGCAAGCAACAATACGTAAACAATGCCTGCACACGAATAACAAATACTCGCAACGCAACGTGTAAAAGGGGTTGTCAGTCCCTTTCAGGTAGCAGAGCCAGAAATTGCCAAACGGGCCTGAGAGAGTAGTAAATATTGATAGATTGAACGCCAAATAAAATTAAGTGTAGCAAGGTATTTTTGTATTTTTGGTTTAATAGATCTAAAAATAAAAGCAAAGAAAAATAGATCGCAAAGGCAAATAATATGAGAAAGAGACCCGAGGGCCGTAGATTTCACTAGTGGCTTCTCTCGAGAAAAATAGCAAACGGCGGGTAAACAAATTACTGTTGGGCAATTGATAGAACTTCAAATAATCATAACGATATCCAGGAAATTATCATTACATAGGCATCACGTCCAAGATTAGTAGACCGACTCGTACCTGCATCTATTACTATTACTCCAAACATCGACTGCTATCCAGCATGCATCGAGTGTATTAAGTTCATGGAGAAACGAAGTAATGCAATAAGGACGATGACATGATGTAGACAATATCTATTTATGTAGAAATAGACCCCATCATTTTATCCTTAGTAGCAACGATACATAGGTGTCGGTTCCCCTTCTGTCACTGGGATCAAGCACCGTAATATCGAACCCACTACGAAGCACCTCTTCCCATTGCAAGATAAATAGATCAAGTTGGCCAAACAAAACCCAAATATCGGAGAAGAAATGCGAGACTATAAGCAATCATGCATATAAGAGATCAAAGAAACTCAAATAACTTTCATGGATAAAAAGATAGATCTGATCATAAACTCAGAGTTCATCCGATCCCAACAAACACACCGCAAAAAGAGTTACATCATATGGATCTCCAAGAGACCATTGTATTGGGAATCAAACGAGAGAGAGGAAGCCATCTAGCTACTAAATATGGACCTGAAGGTCTACAAAGAACTACTCATGCATCATCGGAGAGGCACCAATGGAAGTGGTGAACCCCTCTGTGATGGTGTCTAGATTGGATCTGGTGGTTCTGGACTCTGTGGCGGCTGGAATTGATTTTCATCGACTCCCCTAGGGTTTCTGGAGTATTGGGGTATTTATAGAGTAAAGAGGCGGTTCGGGGAGCTCCCGAGGTGGGCACGACCCACTAGGGCACGCCTGGGCCTCCAGGCGCGCCCTGGTGGGTTGTGCTCCCCTCGGAGCAGCCCCCAGGTGCTTCTTCGGCCCACTAGATGTCTTCTGGTCCAAATAAAATCCTCAAAAAGTTTCGCTGCGTTTGGACTCCGTTTGGTATTGATTTCATGCGATGTAAAAACATGCAGAAAACAGCAACTGGCACTTGGCACTATGTCAATAGGTTAGTACCAAAAAATCATATAAAATGACTATAAAATGGTTATAAAACATCCAAGAATGATAATATAACAGCATGGAACAATCAAAAATTATAGATACATTGGAGACGTATCAGCATCCCCAAGCTTAATTCTTGCTCGTCCTCGAGTAGGTAAATGATAAAAACAGAATTTTTGATGTGGAATGTTGCCTAACATGTTATCTCATATTCTTTTCTTTATAGCATGGACATTTGGACTTTTATATTGTTCAAAGAAGTATAGTTTTGACATGATAACTTACATACTCAAGCATATCAACAAGCAACCAAGTCTTTCAAAATATCAACGCTGGATATACATATGTCACTCTCGGCCCGGTGACTCCTAGGCGACTACACTGCCGGTGGCCACCCCGGCCCCGGCGTCCACCTCCCTGGCCCTCCAATGGCGCCTCCTATACTTGATTTTGCAAGAGGTAAGGCCTTTCAACTTGGCATGTGCCAAAAGTTTGGCCATCCGGTGGTTTTCTCACCTGGTTTTCGCCAACGTGAGTTCAAGCTTGTGGTCTCTTTTGGTCGGGCTTGCTTTCGTATGGATTGTCACACCGTGAGCATTGTTCTACAATCTTGTTTTGGTGGTTACCCTCAAGGTTTTAGGGTTAAGTTTCTTCGGGGCCGTTCATTTCAGTTTTCGGTAGCCTCAAAATCTGTTGGGTTTGAACTCTACAATAGTGGGCGTATTTCTGAGAGAGATTTTGAGCTGGTTTTTAGCCTCTGGGGTGAAGGTGGTCCAAATTGGTGCCGTGAGGAACGTTTGTTCTACCAGGAAGAGCAAAATTCTTGGTCTTTGGTTACTCGAGGGCATTCCCGTTCTTCCTCCCGGGATGGTTCCGGCGATCACCGGAGGGAGCTTCCTCGCCACGCTTTAGTTTTTCAAAGGTTGGCTGGGTTACCGGCCTCATCAACGGATTTGCATGACCCTGCTATTGATGTTGGGCGCATTGAGTGCAATGATTCACCTGTGATCAATGACCGCGTGGTACAGGGGGAGGAGGGCGCGAATCCTGGATATTCAAACTCGGCTATTATGTGCTATGGCTGTGGTAATCTGGGCCACATGGCCTGGGCCTGCCCATAGCCCCGTCTCACTGGCCTTTGGCTGTTCTTTAGGGTGGCTTCTTTTCCCTCCCCTCCAGCTGAGGCTTGGGCCCCTGGGGTGGTGGATGACTGGTTTTCGGCCATAGGCCCAGCCCAACCGCCGATTCAAGCTTCCTCTTTTAGACAGCTCGCTGAAGGCATGTTTCCGAACTTTCAGCCTCGATTCACACTTGCCTCTTCGTCTCCTCCCCTGCTTTCCACTGTTCAGCCTCGAGCTTGTCGTCCAATCTCCTCACAGTCAAGGGATTCCGTTGCCGGCGTCGAGCCGGCCATGGCCAACATTCCGTTTGATCCTCTGCCTTTTGTTCCCCATGGTTTCAATATCCTCAACATCGAGGGCCGCAATGGAGTGGCCAGAGTGGTTCTCCCCCACCGTCAGAAGCGACACGAGGATTGGGCCATCGTCACCATTGAGCCGCTTCTGGATGAGGTACTTTTTCCGAATGTGCAAGAAGTTTTAGATGAGTTCTTTGCAAATGTTCAACAAGTTCAGATCAGAGAAATGCAGCGCTGTCCATTGGGAGAAGCGTATGTGTGTTTTGTCAATCCTAGAGACAGAGATAGGCTAGTGCTGCAGAGTCCACACTAGTTTGGAGATGTTTTTCTCACTTTCCACAATCATGATAATGGCCGCAACTGCAGAAGAACCCAGTTTAATAGAACAGTTTGGCTGCTCATTCTAGCTGTCCTGTTTGATTTCCGCAACTCGGAAGATATTGCTAGGGCTATCAGTCATTTTGGGAGATTAGTTTCTTGGGAGAATGATCCTCTCCATATGGGCAGAGTCATTGCAAAAGCTAAAGTTAGAGATTTGGAATCCATACCTAAAAGTGTCAGGTGGTCTGAAGGTGAAGTTTTTTGATGAAGATGCTTGGTCTTCTTTAGTGGAAATCCTTCTACAGTAGATGATGGGTGGGGCACCTGCCGATGGGGACCCAATCCCACCTGACAATGTGGACCCTCACCCTCTTCCAGGCAACAACAATGCTTTCCCTGGTTTTCATATTAACCCCCAGCCTGCTCAGCAAGATGATATGGATGCAGATGAGGGGCACTGGGCTATGCAGCCTCCAGTTGTTAATAATGTTGATGTTAAGGAAGAATTTGATTTTCTGCAAGGTGTCCAGCAGGAAGAAATTGCTTGGGCTGATGGTGAGGAGCTTCCACCCCCATTGGAAGGCCACAACAGCATCACAACCACTGTTTCATTGTCAGAAGGGTTTTCTTCTCATGCAAGTGAGGAAGTGAATCAGATCCCACCTATGCAGCAAATTCAGGGCAATGGTCTTGAGATTCTGATGCAGGACTACCAAGAGGAGGATCAAGATGCTCCTGCAATTCCAGTTATTCAGGCTCCTCCTACTGTGGCAGTTCCACAGGATAATTTAATACCTGCAGTGCCTCTGGTTGAGTTACAGGTTCAGCCAGTTTTGGAGGAAATAAATCAATTTTTTGAGCCAGTGATTGGGCATAGCTCTGATGTACTTCAGGACCTGACTCCGGACTCTAACAGAGTTTTGCCTGTGGATAAGGAAGCAGCAGACCAAGGCAAGGAACCCTTTCAGTCAGAAGCTGCAACTTTGGAGGGGGAAGCAGGTGTCAGTTCTCCAGCAGTAAACCCACCTCTTTTGGCCCATACTGGGGTGGATAATGCTAACAACAAAGGTAATTGGATTGACCAAATAGAGGAACACTTTGAGTTTGCACCCTCTTTACTTGGTTTAAAATCTATTCAGCTAAAGGCTCTTGCTAATAAAGATACTATTCTGTCAGAGGAAGGTCTTGTGATTTGGAAGGGGAACTTTGCTCAAACACCTTTGGGGGTTCCTTCACTTTCTGTTAAAGTCCCAGTAAGTTGGTTCAATTTTATTGTGCACCTTCTCATGACACCAGACAAGTTTACCTGGACACTCAATATGCTTAAATCTCCATTATGGGAATTACTTGCTGAAGTAGAGGGCACTGAGGATTCTTATCTTTTCCACATTCCTGATAAATGTCTAGCTACTAAGGCTCCTATTTGTCAGCAAATCATGGTTGAACCACATCAGCAGGACACAAACAAGGAAAATGCAAGAGATTCTTCCAACCAGCAGGACTTGGACTCTTTGGCCCTCCTTCAATCTTTTGGGGCTGAAAACTCCAAGAAAAGAAGAGGAGGAAAGACACCTCTTGTAGAAACAGAGGTAAGGAGGAGTGATAGAATTAAAAAAGATAATGCTGGGTTTAAAAGAGGTTCATGCTCTAATAATAAGTGTCTGCCATGTAATGTTGCCCCCCAGTTGTTCAGAAATCAATGGTTAAAAATCTCACAACCTCATTTTGCAAGGTGGCTGATCAGGACTTGGAGGGGAAGATCTCTAAGAATCCCAAGAGAAGAGTGGGAGAGGAATTGGCTGGGATGCTCCCATCCAATGAGGACAGGCAGGACTCCCAAAGTGCTTAGATGATCAAGTTATGTGCTTTTGTAGTGGAGAGATAGGGGATTAAAGTCATGACTTGTATCCTTGTTCCTTTTGGTTGTACTTGCACTATATGGGCCCTTTGGACTTACTGTAATAGTTCATGTACCTCTGACAATGCACTCTGCTACTATAATACCCTCTGGGAAGTTACCTCTTTTGCTATGCTATGGATGATGTGGTTGCTGTATCTGCTGAAATTGCTTACTCTGCTGCCTTGTGGGTCAGTTTTTCCTGGGCTCTGGCCAAGTGGTGGTGCTTGGTCATTGGTTACTCTCATAAATTGTTTCCATGAATAGTCAAAATAGAAGCTGGAATATTCTCAACTGGAACATCAGAGGGATTAACTCACCTGATAAATGGCTTGCTCTAGGGCAAAAAATTGAAGAAAGTGCTTGTGCCATTCTGTGTCTGCAAGAAACCAAGAGGGAACATTTTGATGCTACTTACATTAAGAACTTTTGTCCTAACAAGCTCAATAAATTTGCTTTCCTGCCTTTAATTGGCGCTTCTGGAGGACTTCTAATCACCTGGAATGGCTCACTCTTTAAGGGAGAGGTCATCTTCCAAAACAGATTCTCTCTCTCAACTAGTTTCACTAGTTTTTTGTCCAATCAATCTTGGGTCCTCACCAACATTTATGGGCCTTGTGAACAAGCAGACAAACTTGAATTTATCAATTGGTTCTCCAACATTCATATGCCTCTGGACACTAATTGGATCCTAGTTGGAGATTTTAACTTCATTAGAGCTCCTACTAATAGAAACAGACCTGGTGGGGATGTTAATGAAATGCTTCTCTTTAATGAAGCCATCAGTAACCTTGGTTTAATTGAGCTCCCACTTCATGGTAGAAAATACAGTTGGAGTAATATGCAACAGAGTCCTTTGTTGGAAAAGCTGGATTGGTTCTTCACCTCTGCTTCTTGGATGACTGTTTTTCCTGATACAATTGCTATGCCTCTTTCCAGGCCTATTTCTGATCATCTGCCATGTGTTATTAAAATTGGGACTGCTATCCCAAAGGCCAGGGTCTTTAGATTTGAAAATTTCTGGTTAAAGCACTCAGACTTTAAAGATGTTGTTTCTGCAGCATGGAGTATTCCTGTGGGTAATCTTGATGCAGCAAAAAGCTTAAATGCCAAGTTCAAAAACCTGAGAAGGGCTCTCCAACTTTGGGCCAAAAGCCTGTCTTGCATGAAAGTAAAAATTGCAGCAATTAATGAGGTTATCTTCTTGTTTGATCTGTTTGAAGAATTCAGAGACCTGGGTGATTTTGAGTGGAACTGCATGGTGATTCTCAAAGAGCAATTGCTCATTTTACTGAAAAACCAAAAGATCTATTGGAAATAGAGAGGTAAGATCAAGGGTGTTAAGTTTGGTGATGAAAACACAAAAAAATTTCATACAAAGGCTTCTATAATCCACAGGCATAATCACATTGCAATGCTAAAAATGAGGATCAAGTGGAAATAACAGATCATGCAGGAAAAGCTGCCCTTCTGTGGAATGCCTTCAAGAGCAGATTAGGGCAGTCTCAGCAAACCACTATGCACTTTGATTTATCTTCTCTGCTGCAACACCAAGCTAGTTCTTCAGACTTTGAACAGCTGGAAATTCCTTTCACTGAGGAAGAAATCAATGAGGTTGTCAAACACTTGCCATCAGACAAGTCTCCTGGACCTGATGGATTTAACAATGAATTCTTTAAGAGCTGCTGAGATATCATAAAGCCTGATGTCATTAGACTGATTCATGAGTTCTATGTTGGGCAAATTTCTCTAGAGAGTATCAACACCTCTTTCATAACCCTGGTTCCCAAGGGGCCCTCTCCAATTACTGCAAATGATTTCAGGCCTATACCTTTGCTAAACTGCTGTCTCAAGCTCATTACCAAATTTCTTGCAAACAGGCTGCAAAAAGTGATCCTCAAAATGGTCCATACAAATCAGTACGGTTTCCTAAAAGAAAGAGCTATCCATGACTGTCTAGGCTGGGCCTATGAGTACTTGCATCAATGCCACAAGTCCAAGGAGAAAATTGTTGTGCTGAAACTAGATTTTGAAAAGGCATTTGACCTCATTGAACACTCTACAATCATTGACATCCTCGGAGCAAAGGGATTTGGTGAAACATGGATTGGCTGGATTAAAATGCCATTTACATCTGCTTCATCACAAGTGATTCTCAATGGTATTCCTGGGAAAAAGTTTTATTGTCTAAGAGGTGTAAGGCAAGGGGATCCCCTCTCTCCTCTCCTTTTTGTGCTGGCTGCAGACCTCTTTCAGTCAATCATGAACAGAGCTATGAATTTGGGTCTTCTCACACCTCCTTTGCAAGTGCAGTCATGTCCTGATTTTCCCATAGTACAGTACGCCGATGATACTCTGATTCTCATGCAAGCTGATGCCCCACAACTCCATTGTCTTAAAGCCCCGCTTCACACCTTTGCAGATGCTACTGGGCTAAAGGTCAACTATAGTAAATCAAATCTCATTCCAATCAATGTGAGTGATGAAAAAATGGAAATTTTGACTGGTACTTTAAACTGTTTGAAGGTATCATTCCCCTTCACCTACTTGGGCATGCCTTTAGGGACCCTAAAACCAACAGTGGAACAGTGTTTGCCTTTAGTAAGCAGAATTGCAAAAAAAATTGGTGGGTCTATCCTCTTTTATGACTCTTGCTGGCAGGTTGCTTCTGGTCAAGTCAGTGCTCAATTCTCTTATTATATATTTCATGGGTTGCCTTGATGTTCCTATAACCATCAAAAACTAGGTTAACAAATACTTGAGACATTGTCTTTGGAGAGGTCCAGACTTGGAGGATCACAGACCTGCTATGGTAGCTTGGTCCACTGTTTGTAGACCCAAAAATCAGGGTGGCCTAGGAGTGATGAACATCTTTGTGCAAAACCAAGCCCTTCTGCTCAAAAACCTCCACAAATTCTACAATAGGGAAAATATCCCTTGGGTCAACCTCATTTGGGAGGCTTATTATGACAATGGCATCCTCCTAGGACAAAAATGGGAAGTCCTTCTGGTGGAAGTGTAACTTGAGGCTCATTGATAGCTACAAATCCATGGCAAGATGCACAATTGGAGATGGTAAATCTGCTCTGTTTTGGTCTGACCTCTGGCACTCTGCTTGTGTGAATCAATTGTTCCCTCATCTTTACTCCTTTGTCAGAGATCAAAACATTTCAGTGCAACAGGTCCTTATGTTTGAATACTTGGAAGACTTATTTCACCTACCACTTACTCAGGAAGCTTTTCTGGAATTTGAGCGGATGGAAGAGATTTGTGACACCTTAAGAGGATCTGTATTTACTGACCACCTGGATTCTTGGAGTTATATGTGGGGGAATAATACATTTTCTGTGGCCAAAGCATACAAAATTCTGATAGGTGTAAAAATTGTACCAGCTTAGTTCAACTGGATTTGGAAAAGTTCTGCTCAGCCAAAACACAAGGTCTTCTTTTGGAGACTTCTGCGTGATAGACTCAATACCAGGAATCTGCTAAGAAGGAAAACTTTTCATCTTGACAACTATAATTGTGCTACTCTCAACTGTCAGCAGGAAGAAACTTTACAACACCTATTTTGGACCTGCCCTTCTGCTTCTGCTTGCTGGGATTTCCTATGCCCTAACAGACAAAGAAACCTAACCATCATGGAAGCCATTCCAGACTTAAGGGGCAATCTACAACAACCTTTTTCTATGGAGATCATTATCATTGCCTCATGGGCCATTTGGATAATCAGGAATGATAATATTTTCAGTAACATTCCCACCAGCCTTGATAGATGGAAATTCATCTTCCTCTCAGAGCTACACCTTCTCAAATTCAAAATTAAGGAGAAGTTTTCATCTGCTTTCATTTCCTGGTTGGACAGTCTAGTCCTGTAATTTTTTTCTGTTGGACTTTTTAGACTAGTTTTCACTTTTCTTCTGGGCTTATCTCAAGCCTTGTATGTTTAAACTCTCTTTTATAATATATAAAAATTGCAGTGGGGTTTTGCCCTACTGTGTACAGTCAAAAAAAAATCAACGCTAAAATAAGTTATCCCTAGCCCATCATGCTCAATCATTGATCCATTCATGAAACACACTCGCATATTAACTACACCCAATTCTCAAGTACGATCATAGTGCCCCCTAGTTGGTGCTTTATAAGAGAAGATGGAGACTCAGATTAAGAATAAAAATTGTATAAAGTAAAAGAAAGGCCCTTCATGGAGGGAAGTAGATATTTGTAGAGGTGCGAGAGCTCAAAGCAAAAATTGAGAGATACAAACATTTTGAGAGGCATACTTTTCCCACCAACGAAAATGACTTAGAGTTCCCAACACTTTCCATGCTAGATATATCATAGGCGGTTCCCAAATATAAATTAAAGTTTATGCCTTTTTCCACCATACTTTCACTTTCCATGGCTAACCATATCCACGGGTGCCTTCCATACCAAGACTTTTCAAGGAATTTATTATTTGACAACATAAAGTAAGTTCATTTTTCATTTCGGGACTGGGCTTCCCTTATACCTTTGCCTTACTCTCGTGTAATGACAAGTGAATAAACTCTAATCGTGAGAATAACACATTTAGCATGGAAAAAATTGGCCACCCCTCGCCGCCTTGCGAGCGGTACGAGCACACAAAAGAGAAAATTATTTTGAAAATTAGAGATGGCACATACAAATTTGCTTAGAACGGCAAAATAATACCACATATAGGTAGATATAATGGACTCATGTGGCAAAACTGGTTTAAAGGATTTTGGATGCACAAGTAGTGATCATACTTAGTGCAAAATGAAGGCTAGCAAAAGATTGAGAAGCGACCAACCAAGAAACGAATAATCTCATAAGCCAGCATTAAGCATAATTAACACTGAGTAATGCACCACAAGTAGGATATAATTTCATTGCATAACTATTGACTTTCAGGCTTGCATAGGGAATCACAAACCATAACAACAATATTCTTACTAAAGCATAATTACTCATCAACATGACTCACATATCACATCGTCATATCTCAAAACTATTACTAGGAATCAAGTTTATTTTGTCCAATGATCTTCATGAAAAGTTTTTATTATATCCTTCTTGGATATCTATCACTTTGGAACTAAATTTCATGTGTTGCCTTTGATAAGCTCATGCAAATATAAGTGAAGATCATCAGCATAATTTTTCTTTCTCTCAAATTAATTTAAGTGAAGCAAGAGAGAATTTCTTTAAAATTTTACTAACTATCAAATAAATCTAAGTGAAGCAAGAGAGCATTTCTTCAAAAATACTAAAGCACACCGTGCTCAAGAAGATATAAGTGAAGCACTAGAGCAAATCCATGGCTCATAAAAATTTAAGTGAAGCATAAAGAGCAATTCTAACAAGTCATGGCATAATTTTGACTCTCTCAAATAGGTGTTTCCAGCAAGGAATCAAGACTAAAAATACAAAGAAAAATAAGCAAAGCCTCAAATCATATAAGACGCTCCAAGCAAAACACATAGTATGTGACGAATAAAAATATAGCTTTGAGTAAAATACCGATGGTCCTTAGAAGAAAGAGGGGATGTCACTCGGGGCATCCCCAAGCTTAGTTGCTTGCTTCTCTTTGGATAATAACTTGGGGTTCCATGGACATCCCCAAGCTTAGGCTCTTCTTACTCCTTATTCCTTCATCCATCGTAAGATAACCCAAAACTTGAAAACTTCAATCACACAAAACTCAACAAAACCTTCGTGAGATCCGTTAGTATAAGACAACAAATCACTACTATAAGTATTGTAGCAAAACAATTCATATTTTACTCTTGCATTATATCTACTGTATTCCAACTTTTCTATGGCAAAAACTCATCAAAGAAAACCATAGAATCATCAAAACAAGCACACAACGCAAAGAAAACAGAATCTGTCAAAAACAAAACAGTCTGTAGCAATCTGGATATTTTGAATACTTCTATAACTCCAAAAATCTTGATAAATTAGGAAAGCCTGAGAAATTTGTATATTAATCTTTTGCAAAACGAATTTGTATTTTATCACGCTCTAGTTAAAAATGAGAATTGTTTTCGTGAGCGCAAAAGTTTCTATTTTTCAGCAAGATCAAACAACCATCACCCAAGAAGATCCTAAAGGCTTTACTTGGAACAAACACTAATTAAAACACAAAAAACACAATCATAACATTAGCATAATTTTGCTAACACTCAAGAACAGAAAGCAAAAGGCAAAAATGAATTTTATTCATTGGGTTGGCTCCCAACAAGCGCTATCGTTTTACGCCCTTAGCTAGCATAAAGCAAGGATCTAAATTTTGTCATCTTTGTTTCGAGATCCATAAGATGCCCTCATGATTGATTCATATGGTGGCCTAATTCTTGTTCTAGGGAAGTGTTCCATACCCTTCCTTAGTGGAAATTAGAACTTAATATTGCCTTCTTTCATATCGATCACGGCACCAATAGTGCGTAGAAACGGTCTACCAAGAATAATTGGACAAGACAGATTGCAATCAATATCAAGAATAATAAAATCTATGGACACATAATTCCTATTTGCAAGAATACGAACATCATTATTTCTTCCCATGGGCTTTTTAATAGTAGAATCCGCCAAGTGCAAATTTAAAGAGCATTCTTAAATATCGGTAAGACCAAGCACATCACATAAAGATATCAGAATTGTAGAAACACTAGCACCCAGGTCACACAAAGTAAAACACTCATAATTTTAAATCTTGACTTTGATAGTAGGTTCCCATTCAAAATGTAATTTTATAGGAATTGAAACTTCTAATTCCAACTTTTCTTCTAAAGCTTTCATCATAGCATCAAAAATATGCTTAGTAAAAGCTTTATTTTGTTCATAAGCATGGGGTGTACTTATCATGGATTACAACAAAGAAATACAATTAATCAAAGAGCAACTATCATAATTAAAGTCTTTGTAATCCAAAAGAGTGGGCACATTACTAGTTAAAGTTTTGACCTCTTTAAACCCACTTTTATCAATTTTCTCAACAAGATTTTCACCCTCTGAATTATCGGGACGCCTTGTAGCTAAAGTTGACTCTTCTCCAGTCCCTTTTTGATCAATCTTAACTTTACTAAACAAGGAATCAATAGACGAAACACCAATCATTTTAAGATCATCGTTTTTATCTTCTAGCGAGATTGGTTTAGCGGCCATTTGATTGTTGGGTTTTGTAGTAATTTCAAAAAATTTCCTACGCACACGCAAGATCATGTGATGCATAGCAACGAGAGGGGAGAGTGTTGTCTACGTACCCACGCAGACCGACTGCGGAAGCGTTGACACAACGTAGAGGAAGTAGTCGTACGTCTTCACGATCCAACCGATCAAGCACCGAAACTATGGCACCTCCGAGTTCGAGCACACGTTCAGCTCGATGACGATCCCCGGACTCCGATCCAGCAAAGTGTCGGGGAAGAGTTCCGTCAGCACGACAGCGTGGTGACGATCTTGATGTACTACAGCAGCAGGGCTTCGCCTAAACTCCGCTACAGTATTATCGAGGACTATGGTGGCTGGGGGCACCGCACACGGCTAAGGAATAGATCACGTGGATCAACTTGTGTGTTTCTGGGGTGCCTCTGCCTCAGTATATAAAAGAGCCAAGGGGGAGGGGGCCGCCAGCCAGGAGGAGGGCGCAGGAGGAGTCCTACTCCTCCCGGGAGTAGGACTCCCCCCAATCCTAGTTGGATTAGGATTCCACGAGGGGGAAAGAGAGAGAGGGGGCCGGCCACCTCTCCTAGTCCTAATAGGACTAGGGGAGGGGGGAGGCGCGCGGCCACCTTGGGCTGCCCCTTTCTCCTTTCCACTAAAGCCCATTAAGGCCCATATGGCTCCCGGGGGGTTCCGGTAACCTCCCGGTACTCCGGTAAAATCCCGATTTCACCCGGAACACTTCCAATGTCCAAATATAGGCTTCCAATATATCAATCTTTATGTCTCGACCATTTCGAGACTCCTCGTCATGTCCGTGATCACATCCGGGACTCCGAACAACCTTCGGTACATCAAAATGCATAAACTCATAATATAACTGTCATCGTAACCTTAAAGCGTGCGGACCTACGGGTTCGAGAACAATGTAGACATGACCGAGACACGTCTCCGGTCAATAACCAATAGCGGGACCTGGATGCCATATTGGCTCCTACATATTCTACGAAGATCTTTATCGTCGACCGCATAACCAACATACGCTTGTTCCCTTTGTCATCGTATGTTACTTGCCCGAGATTCGATTCGGTATTCCAATACCTAGTTCAATCTCGTTACGGAAGTCTCTTACTCATTCTGTAATACATCATCCCGCAACTAACTCATTTAGTTGCAATGCTTGCAAGCTTAAGTGATGTGGCATTACCGAGAGGGCCCAAGATACCTCCGACAATCGGAGTGACAAATCCTAATCTCGAAATACGCCAACCCAACATGTACCTTTGGAGACACCTGTAGTACTCCTTTATAATCACCCAGTTACGTTGTGACGTTTGGTAGTACCCAAAGTGTTCCTCCGGCAAACGGGAGTTGCATAATCTCATAGTTATAGGAACATGTATAAGTCATGAAGAAAGCAATAGCAACATACTAAACGATCGGGTGCTAAGCTAATGGAATGGGTCATGTCAATCAGATCATTCTCTTAATGATGTGATCCCGTTAATCAAATAACAACTCATTGTTCATGGTTAGGAAACATAACCATCTTTGATTAACGAGCTAGTCAAGTAGAGGCATACTAGTGACACTTTGTCTATGTATTCACACATGTATTATGTTTCCGGTTAATACAATTCTAGCATGAATAATAAAATTTATCATGATTATAAGGAAATAAATAATAACTTTATTATTGCCTCTAGGGCATATTTCCTTCAGTCTCCCACTTGCACTAGAGTCAATAATCTAGATTACACGTAATGATTCTAACACCCATGGAGCCTTGGTGCTGATCATGTTTTGCTCGTGGAAGAGGCTTAGTCAACGGGTCTGCAACATTCAGATCCGTATGTATCTTGCAAATCTCTATGTCTCCCACCTGGACTAGATCCCGGATGGAATTGAAGCGTCTCTTGATGTGCTTGGTTCTCTTGTGAAATCTGGATTCCTTTGCCAAGGCAATTGCACCAGTATTGTCACAAAAGATTTTCATTGGACCCGATGCACTAGGTATGACACCTAGATCGGATATGAACTCCTTCATCCAGACTCCTTCATTTGCTGCTTCCGAAGCAGCTATGTACTCCGCTTCACATGTAGATCCCGCCACAATGCTTTGTTTAGAAGTGGACCAACTGACAGCTCCACCGTTTATTGTAAATACGTATCCGGTTTGTGATTTAGAATCGTCCGGATCAGTGTCAAAGCTTGCATCAACGTAACCATTTACGATGAGCTCTTTGTCACCTCCATATATGAGAAACATATCCTTAGTCCTTTTCAGGTATTTCAGGATGTTCTTGACCGCTGTCCAGTGATCCACTCCTGGATTACTTTGGTACCTCCCTGCTAGACTTATAGCAAGACACACATCAGGTCTGGTACACAGCATTGCATACATGATAGAGCCTATGGCTGAAGCATAGGGAACATCTTTCATTTTCTCTCTATCTTCTGCAAGTTGGTCGGGCATTGAGTCTTACTCAATTTCACACCTTGTAACACATGCAAGAATCCTTTCTTTGCTTGATCCATTTTGAACTTTTTCAAAACTTTGTCAAGGTATGTGCTTTGGGAGAGTCCAATCAAGCGTCTTGATCTGTCTCTATAGATCTTAATGCCCAATATGTAAGCAGCTTCACCGAGGACTTTCATTGAAAAACTCTTATTCAAGTATCCCTTTATGCTATCTAGAAATTCTATATCATTTCCGATTAGTAATATGTCATCTACATAAAATATCAGAAATGCTACAGAGCTCCCACTCACTTTCTTTGTAAATACAGGCTTCTCCAAAAGTCTGTACAAAACCAAATGCTTTGATCACACTATCAAAGCGTTTATTCCAACTCCGAGAGGCTTGCACCAGTCCATAAATGGATCACTGGAGCTTGCACACTTTGTTAGCTCCCTTTGGATCGACAAAACCTTCCGGCTGCATCATATACAACTCTTCTTCTAGAAATCCATTCAGGAATGCAGTTTTGACATCCATCTGCCAAATTTCATAATCATAAAATGCGGCAATTTCTAACATGATTCGGACAGACTTAAGCTTTGCTACGGAAGGGAAGGTCTCATCGTAGTCAATCCCTTGAACTTGTCGAAAACCTTTTGCGACAAGTCGAGCTTTGTAGACAGTAACATTACCGTCAGCGTCAGTCTTCTTCTTGAAGATCCATTTATTCTCAATTGCTTGCCGATCATTGGGCAAGTCAACCAAAGTCCATACTTTGTTCTCATACATGGATCCCATCTCAGATTTCATGGCTTCAAGCCATTTTGCGGAATCTGGGCTCACCATCGCTTCTCCATAGTTCGTAGGTTCATCATGATCTAGTAGCATGACTTCCATAATAGGATTACCGTACCACTCTGGTGCGGATCTTACTCTGGTTGATCTACGAGGTTCAGTAGTATCTTGTTCTGAAGTTTCATGATCATCATCCTTAGCTTCCTCACTAATTGATGTAGGTGTCACAGAAACTAGTTTCTGTGATGTACTACTTTCCAATAAGTAGCAGGTACAGTTACCTCATCAAGTTCTACTTTCCTCCCACTCACTTCTTTCGAGAGAAACTCCTTCTCTAGAAAGTTTCCGAATAGCAACAAAAGTTTGCCTTCGGATCTGTGATAGAAGGTGTATCCAATAGTTCCTTTGGATATCCTATGAAGACACATTTCTCCGATTTGGGTTCGAGCTTATCAGGTTGAAGCTTTTTCACATAAGCATCGCAGCCCCAAACTTTCAGAAACGACAACTTTGGTTTCTTGCCAAACCACAGTTCATAAGGCGTCGTCTCAACGGATTTTGATGGTGCCCTATTTAACGTGAATGCGGCCGTCTCTAGAGCGTATCCCCAAAACGATAGCGGTAAATCAGTAAGAGACATCATAGATCGCACCATATCTAGTAAAGTACGATTACGACGTTCGGACACACCATTACGCTGTGGTGTTCCGGGTGGCGTGAGTTGCGAAACTATTCCACAATTTTTCAAATGTACACCAAACTCGTAACTCAAATATTCTCCTCCACGATCAAATCGTAGAAACTTTATTTTCTTGTTACGATGATTTTCAACTTCACTCTGAAATTCTTTGAACTTTTCAAATGTTTCAGACTTATGTTTCATTAAGTAGATATACCCATATCTGCTTAAATCATCTGTGAAGGTGAGAAAATAACGATATCCGCCACGAGCCTCAATATTCATCGGACCACATACATCTGTATGTATGATTTCCAACAAATCTGTTGCTCTCTCCATAGTACCGGAGAACGGCGTTTTAGTCATCTTGCCCATGAGGCACGGTTCGCAAGTACCAAGTGATTCATAATCAAGTGGTTCCAAAAGTCCATCAGTATGGAGTTTCTTCATGCGCTTTACAACCGATATGACCTAAACGGCAGTGCCACAAATAAGTTGCACTATCATTATCAACTCTGCATCTTTTGGCTTCAACATTATGAATATGTGTATCACTACTATCGAGATTCAATAAGAATAGACCACTCTTCAAGGGTGCATGACCATAAAAGATATTACTCATATAAATAGAACAACCATTATTCTCTGATTTAAATGAATAACCGTCTCGCATTAAACAAGATCCAGATATAATGTTCATGCTCAACGCTGGCACCAAATAACAATTATTTAGGTCTAATATTAATCCCGAAGGTAGATGTAGAGGTAGCGTGCCGACCGATCACATCGACTTTGGAACCGTTTCCCACGCGCATCGTCACCTCGTCCTTAGCCAATCTTCGCTTAATCCGTAGTCCCTGTTTCGAGTTGCAAATATTAGCAACAGAACCAGTATCAAATACCCAGGTGCTACTGCGAGCATTAGTAAGGTACACATCAATAACATGTATATCACATATACCTTTGTTCACCTTGCCATCCTTCTTATCCGCCAAATACTTGGGGCAGTTCCGCTTCCAGTGACCAGTCTGCTTGCAGTAGAAGCACTCAGTTTCAGGCTTAGGTCCAGGTTTGGTTTCTTCTCTTGAGTAGCAACTTGCTTGCTTCTTTTTGAAGTTCCCCTTCTTCTTCCCTTTGCCCTTTTTCTTGAAACTAGTGGTCTTGTTGACCATCAACACTTGATGCTCCTTCTTGATTTCTACCTCCGCAGCTTTCAGCATTGCGAAGAGCTCGGGAATAGTCTTGTTCATCCCTTGCATATTATAGTTCATCACGAAGCTCTTGTAGCTTGGTGGCAGTGATTGGAGAATTCTGTCAATGACGCAATCATCTTGGAAGATTAACTCCCAATTGAATCAAGTGATTATTATACCCAGACATTTTGAGTATATGCTCACTGACAGAACTGTTCTCCTCCATCTTGCAGCTATAGAACTTATTGGAGACTTCATATCTCTCAATCCGGGCATTTGCTTGAAATATTAACTTCAACTCCTGGAACATCTCATATGCTCCATGACGTTCAAAACGTCGTTGAAGACCCGGTTCTAAGCCGTAAAGCATGGCACACTGAACTATCGAGTAGTCATCAGCTTTGCTCTGCCAGACGTTCATAACATCGGCTTGCTCCAGCAGCAGGCCTGGCACCCCAGCGGTGCTTCCAGGACATAATTCTTCTGTGCAGCAATGAGGATAATCCTCAAGTTACGGACCCACTCCGTGTAATTGCTACCATCATCTTTCAACTTTGCTTTCTCAAGGAACGCATTAAAATTCAACGGAACAACAGCACGGGCCATCTATCTACAATCAAACATAAACAAGCAAGATACTAATCAGGTACTAAGTTTCATGATAAATTTAAGTTCAATTAATTTACTTAAAGAACTCCCACTTAGATAGACATCCCTCTAATCCTCTAAGTGATCACGTGATCCAAATCAACTAAACCATAACCGATCATCACGTGAGATGGAGTAGCTTTCAATGGTGAACATCGTTTATGTTGATCATATCTACTATATGATTCACGCTCGACCTTTCGGTCTCCGTGTTCCGAGGCCATATCTGTATATGCTTGGCTCGTCAAGTATAACCTGAGTATTCCGCGTGTGCAACTGTTTTGCACCCGTTGTATTTGAACGTAGAGCCTATCACACCCGATCATCACGTGGTGGCTCAGCACGAAGAACTTTCGCAACGGTGCATACTCAGGGAGAACACTTCTTGATAATTTAGTGAGAGATCATCTTATAATGCTACCGTCAATCAAAGCAAGATAAGATGCATAAAAGATAAACATCACATGCAATCAATATAAGTGATATGATATGGCCATCATCATCTTGTGCTTGTGATCTCCATCTCCGAAGCACCGTCATGATCACCATCGTCACCGGCGCGACACCTTGATCTCCATCGTAGCATCGTTGTCGTCTCGCCAACTTGCTTCTACGACTATCGCTACCGCTTAGTGATAAAGTAAAGCAATTACATGGCGATTGCATTGCATACAATAAAGTGACAACCATATGGCTCCTGCCAGTTGCCAATAACTCGGTTACAAAACATGATCATCTCATACAATAAATTAGCATCATGTCTTGACCATATCACATCACAACATGCCCTACAAAAACAAGTTAGACGTCCTCTACTTTGTTGTTGCAAGTTTTACGTGGCTGCTACGGGCTTAAGCAAGAACCAATCTCACCTACGCATCAAAACCACAACGATAGTTTGTCAAATAGACTCCGTTTTAACCTTCGCAAGGACCGGGCGTAGCCATACTTGGTTCAACTAAAGTTGGAGAGACAGTCGCCCGCAAGCCACCTATGTGCAAAGCACGTCGGGGGAACCGGTCTCGCGTAAGCGTACGCGTAATGTTGGTCCGGGTCGTCTCGTCCAACAATGCCGCCGAACCAAAGTATGACATGCTGGTAGGCAGTATGACTTATATCGCCCACAACTCACTTGTGTTCTACTCGTGCATATAACATCAACATAAATAACCTAGGCTCGATGCCACTGTTGGGTTTCGTAGTAATTTCAAAAAATTCCTACGCACACGCAAGATCATGTGATGCATAGCAACGAGAGGAGAGTGTTGTCTACGTACCCACGCAGACCGACTGCGAAGCGTTGACACAACGTAGAGGAAGTAGTCGTACGTCTTCACGATCCAACCGATCAAGCACCGAAACTACGGCACCTCCGAGTTCGTAGCACACGTTCAGCTCGATGACGATCCCCGGACTCCGATCCAGCAAAGTGTCGGGGAAGAGTTCCGTCAGCACGACGGCGTGGTGACGATCTTGATGCACTACAGCAGCAGGGCTTCGCCTAAACTCCGCTACAGTATTATCGAGGAATATGGTGGCTGGGGGCACCGCACACGGCTAAGGAATAGATCACGTGGATCAACTTGTGTGTTTCTGGGGTGCCTCTGCCTCAGTATATAAAGGAGCCAAGGGGGAGGGGGCCGCCGGCCAGGAGGAGGGCGCAGGAGGAGTCCTACTCCTCCCGGGAGTAGGACTCCCCCCCAATCCTAGTTGGACTAGGATTCCCCGAGGGGGAAAGAGAGAGGGGGGCCGGCCACCTCTCCTAGTCCTAATAGGACTAGGGGAGGGGGGAGGTGCGCAGCCACCTTGGGCTGCCCCTTTCTCCTTTCCACTAAAGCCCATTAAGGCCCATATGCTCCCGGGGGGTTCCGGTAACCTCCCGGTACTCCGGTAAAATCCCGATTTCACCCGGAACACTTCCGATATCCAAACATAGGCTTCCAATATATCAATCTTTACGTCTCGACCATTTCGAGACTCCTCGTCATGTCCGTGATCACATCCGGGACTCCGAACAACCTTCGGTACATCAAAATGCATAAACTCATAATATAACTGTCATCGTAACCTTAAGCGTGCGGACCCTACGGGTTCGAGAACAATGTAGACATGACCGAGACACGTCTCCGGTCAATAACCAATAGCGGGACCTGGATGCCCATATTGGCTCCTACATATTCTACGAAGATCTTTATCGGTCAGACCGCATAACAACATACGTTGTTCCCTTTGTCATCGGTATGTTACTTGCCCGAGATTCGATCGTCGGTATCTCCAATACCTAGTTCAATCTCGTTACCGGCAAGTCTCTTTACTCGTTCTGTAATACATCATCCCGCAACTAACTCATTAGTTGCAATGCTTGCAAGGCTTAAGTGATGTGCATTACCGAGAGGGCCCAGAGATACCTCTCCGACAATCGGAGTGACAAAACCTAATCTCGAAATACGCCAACCCAACATGTACCTTTGGAGACACCTGAGTACTCCTTTATAATCACCCAGTTACGTTGTGACGTTTGGTAGCACCAAAGTGTTCCTCCGGCAAAGCGGGAGTTGCATAATCTCATAGTTATAGGAACATGTATAAGTCATGAAGAAAGCAATAGCAACATACTAAACGATCGGGTGCTAAGCTAATGGAATGGGTCATGTCAATCAGATCATTCTCTTAATGATGTGATCCCGTTAATCAAATAACAACTCATTGTTCATGGTTAGGAAACATAACCATCTTTGATTAACGAGCTAGTCAAGTAGAGGCATACTAGTGACACTTTGTTTTTCTATGTATTCACACATGTATTATGTTTCCGGTTAATACAATTCTAGCATGAATAATAAACATTTATCATGATTATAAGGAAATAAATAATAACTTTATTATTGCCTCTAGGGCATATTTCCTTCATTGATTTACTAGGGTAGCTTGTGCATCGGATATTATTCCTAGCAAACTTTCAGAAAAGGCATATTTATATTGGAGATTAAACTTCTCTACTAATATCATCAAGTTGTTTTATTATAGCATCAAGCACAACGGAGTGTTCCTTAAGTTCTTCGGTAAAATACTTATTATGCTCAAATTGTGTAGTAATATATTCCTTAGTACTTTTCTCAATTTCAAGCAAAATATTGGGGTAAGGAACACCATAATATTTTCTTTGAGGCATCATGACTACGCAAACAAGAACGCACACAAAAACAATTCCGACAAGAAAACGGCAAACGAAAAATAGGGCGAATAAAACGACAAATTTTTGTGAAGTGGGGGAGAGAAAAACAAGAGGCAAATGGCAAATAATATAAATTGCGAGGAGATGAGATTTGTGATTAGGAACCTGGTATATGTTGAAGATCCTCCCCGACAACGGCGCCGTCAATTCTTTTTGATGCGGCTTGAAGCTACGTCGGTATTTCCCCAAAGAAGAAGGAATGATGCAGCACAGTGGCAGTAGGTATTTCCATCAGTTATGAGACCAAGGTGTCGAACCAGTAGGAGAACCAAGCAACAATACGCAAACATCGCCTGCACACAAATAACAAATACTCGCAATCCGACGTGTAAAAGGGGTTGCCAATCCCTTTCGGGTAGCGGCGCCAGAAATTGGCAAACGGACGTGAGAGAGTAGTAAATATTGATAGATCGAACGCCAAATAAAATAAATTGTAGCAAGGTATTTTTGTATTTTTGGTTTAATAGATCTGAAAATAAAAGCAAAGGAAAATAGATCACAAAGGCAAAAAATATGAGAAAGAGACCCGGGGGCTGTAGATTTCACTAGTGGCTTCTCTCGAGAAAAATAGCAAATGGTGGGTAAACAAATTACTGTTGGGCAATTGATAGAACTTCAAATAATCATGATGATATCCAAGCAATGATCATTACATAGGCATCACGTCCAAGATTAGTAGACCGACTCCTACCTGCATCTACTACTATTACTCCAAACATCGACCGCTATCCAGCATGCATCTAGTGTATTAAGTTCATGGAGAAACAGAGTAATGCAATAAGAACGATGACATGACGTAGACAAGATCTATTTATGTAGAAATAGACCCCATCATTTTTTCCTTAGTAGCAACGATACATACATGTCGGTTCCCCTTCTGTCACTGGGATCAAGCACCGTAAAATCGAACCCACTACAAAGCACCTCTTCCCATTGCAAGATAAATAGATCAAGTTGGCCAAACAAAACCCAAATATTGGAGAAAAATACGTGGCTATAAGCAATCATGCATATAAAAGATCAAAGAAACTCAAATAACTTTCATGGATAAAAAGATAGATTTGATCATAAACTCGAAGTTCATTCGGTCCCAACAAACACACCGCAAAAAGAGTTACATCATATGGATCTCCAAGAGACCATTGTATTGAGAATCAAACGAGAGAGAGGAAGCCATCTAGCTACTAACTACGGACCCAAAGGTCTACAAAGAACTACTCGTGCATCATCGGAGAGGCACCAATGGAAGTGGTGAACCCCTCTGTAATGGTGTCTAGATTGGATTTGGTGGTTCTGAACTCTGCGGCGGCTGGAATTGATTTTTGTCGACTCCCCTAGGGTTTATGGAATATTGGGGTATTTATAGAGTAAAGAGGCGGTCCGGGGGCACTTGAGGTGGGCACAACCCACCAGGGCGCGCCTGGGCCTCCAGGCGTGCCCTGGTGGGTTGTGCTCCCCTCGGAGCAGCCCCCAGGTGCTTCTTCGGCCCACTGGATGTCTTCTAGTCCAAAAAAAATCCTCAAAAAGTTTCGCTGTGTTTGGATTCCGTTTGGTATTGATTTCCTGTGATGTAAAAAACATGCAGAAAACATCAACTGGCACTTGGCACTATGTCAATAGGTTAGTACCAAAAAATGATATAAAATAACTATAAAATGATTATAAAACATCCAAGAATGATAATATATAGAATGGAACAATCAAAAATTACAAATACGTTGGAGACGTATCAGCTACCAATGTCTAACCTACCACAATAGGAATCACCTAGAATGCCTTTCAAGTCCCACTTAACAAGATCCCAAAACTCGTGATAAAAATCAATAGGGAATCCATTAGGACCAGGGCTTTTTTTTTGAATTTTAGGACCAGGGCTTTTATTTTTCTCCATCATGAATTGCTTGCATAGAAAAAGGTTCTATTATTTTTTCAGCCACCTCTCTAGTAATCCAAGGCAAATCCTGGTTTTGGAAAGCAATATTAGAGAAATCAGGTTACCTATAAAATTCAGTTATGTAAGCCACAACTGAACTTCACCCTTTATCACCCCTTCTTCCTGTTCCAAGGATGAAATCATATTTCCTCTTCTTCTCCCCCATTTACTTTAGCATTAAAGTATCTGGTATTGATGTCTCCATCTACAATTTCTTTATCCTTATATCTCTGCAGCCACTTCAATTCTTCCTATTTTAAAATTATAGTCAACTAATCTCTGAGCTCTTTTCTGCTCCCGTCTATCACACGCAAAAGACCCATTTTCTCAGTAGTTTTATCAATAGCATCTAGCTTACCTAAAATCTCCAACTTAGTCTTGTAAACCAAACGTCAACATTTCTACTCCACCCTCAAACTTTCTTCCTTAGATTTCTCAGTCTTTCCCACCATCTTTCGAATTTGGATCCATAATAATTTTGATTCCAAATTTTAAAGACAAAATCCCTAAAACCCTCTATAAGCATCAATGATTTCTCAGACTAAAAATAGAAGGGGCATGGCAGCGATCTCCATAATCTAGAAACAAAGGAGTATGATTAGAAACCTCTCTAGCAAAGGCTTGCAGCATAGACAAAGGACAATGTTCCTCCCATTCAGGGCAGAAGAATACTTCATCTAGTTTTTCAAAGGTAGCATCCTCCAAATTATTTACCCACGTGAAATTTCTCCCATTTAAAGGCTTCTCTCTCAACCCAACATGTTAAAATGATGTATTAAACACAAAACGCTAGTGATTAGTATCATTGGATTTGTTTTTTCACAGCTCTTTCCCATTATTTTAAAATCCCCACCTACTAAACATGGTAGAGGATTATCTTGATATATTCTAGCCAACCAATCTTGGAAGTTAGCTTTTCCTTCCAAGTGCGCATCACCATAAACAATAATGAGATTCAAATTAAATTCGACAATCTTATAAAAAGTATTATTCTAATAAAGTACTCTCCCCTCTCCAGTTGGATAATATCAAACACATCTTTATTAATACCCACTAAAATCTCACTGGACCTCCACCTAGGATGATTTCAATGCCACTATTTTTTTCTACCACTCAAAGAGTGAAGTTCATTGTTAGAAAAAAAAATGTTTTGTGGTTTCCAAAAGACCAATAAAATCCAATCTATGATCAATTATCATTTCCCTAACATATCTCTTTTGGGGATCTTGTCCTAAACCTCTAAAAATTCAATCTAAAAGACCTCCCACATTACAACTTGGATGGACCTCATGCATGAGTCTGGGAGAAGGTTTCGAGGAGTCGCATCACAAGCCTGCGGCCATCCATCCCCTCCCACGAGGCCTTCCTAACGCAAGACTCCGTGCTCTGTCGAGACGGCTAAACCTATTATTAAAATATTATTTTATTTGTTTTTATCCATGCACGTATGCACCCAGGGTAACTATACTTCAAACCGTTACGAAGAATACCTTTAGTTGGGAATTGTTTTCATAACAACAAGCCTACAATTACACCTTGTTTTATTTCGTTGAGATGATGGCCCTAGATTTATGAAATGGAATTTGTTCCTGAAGTGTCCGTTTCCACGTCAAAAGTGTAAGTGCCACCTTGAATTGGAATCGTGATTTTACTCCGATCCAGCATTTGCTTTTCAAGAACAAGACTCCGACTCAGTTTTTCTTTCGTCCGATTGTCCTAGAATCTTGAGAATCGGGAGAAAGAACTCGGCTCCGACATTTGTTTAGGGATAACACACCATGGCCCTGGCCCTGGCCCCAACGAAGCTGCAAGCCCAGCCCACCGGGTACCCACGTCCCTCGGGCCTCGGGCCTCACCCATTTCCATTAGCTAAGAGCAACTCTAGTAAACCCCGCAAGAAGCCCCGACCCGCAAAATAACCGCTAAAATGCGGGTCGGCGTGGAAAATCCCGCCCGAACAGACCTGGCATACACGTCCGACCCATAATTTTTTTTGCGGGCGTGGCAATAGATCTTCCCCGACCTCTAGATTCATAGGGTGGGAGGACGACCCGAGCTCGGCCCCTATCCACAACGAGATTTGGCAGGAGGGACATTTCCGCGCGGCCGTTCCCGCTCCCCGACCCTTCACCACCATTGCCCCGTCACCTCCCGCTCTGGTGCATCTTCCTCGACTGTCCTTCGCCGCCATGGATGACTCCCTGCCGTCCCCGTCACCGTCGAGGTCGCGCACGCTCAATCCCCTTGGGCGGATCTCGTCGCCGGCCATGTTGGCCCCGCCGTCGCCCAAGGCACCACTGCGCATGCCCACAAGCGGCAGGGCAACGTGGTCATGCAGGGCGGGAATCCGGCTGCCCCCACCGGAAGGCCCGCGCTCCGGGCGCCGACGCCGCTGCGCGATCTCGGCCGGCGGCGGAGAAGGTCACTAAGGTCTCCGGCGCAAAGCAAAAGAGGATTACGGCTACAAAGAAGCCGGCTCCTTCACCCACTTCCCCCGGTCCGGAAAGAGGTTCCTCGGCGATGCCGCTCAACGGTGCTGCTCCCACCGCAAGCGAGGTGTTCGACGAAATGGCCGAAAAGTATGCCTCTCCGGTCATGGAATTTTTCTTTGCTTTTTCGCCATTTGCGATGGCTCGTGACTTGTTGTCATTCACTATAGCGGTGGTTCGAACAATGCAACTGTCGAGTTCGTGAACTTGTTGGACACCAACGCCGTTGACATCCATCAAGCCCTGTTCGCCGCATTAGATTACAATGCAACGAAGGGCGACGTGGATGATCATGGGGGTGAAGAAGAAGTTGAGGAGATCGATGAGGGGGCGTATGAGCAATCGCAAGCAAGTGGAAAAAGCCAGAGATCGAAGAACTGCACGACCTTGGAGTGCGGTGTCTCTTGATGCATGCACGGGTACTTCTCAAACCGCCAAGAGGTATTGGCAAAGGATCGGAGATCAATACTTCTGCATGATGGCAAAGTATCCCAATAGGACTCCATGCACCTTTCGGTCGCTCCAAGGTCGTTGGGACGTGATCCAGCCTATTTGCAGCCGTTGGGCAGCTTGCTTGGAGCAAGTATGCAATGCACCTCCAAGTGGAACCGTGGAATCTGACTATGTGAATTTGTTTTGACTTTGTTCAAGTTGTGCACATCATGTTGCATCATATGAAATGATTGCATCATATGAAATGATTACATCGTTCAAATTGTGTAGGACAAAATTGCCCAACAAAGATACAAAGACATGGAAGCTTGAGAAGGCAAATTCTTCAAACTAGAGCATTGTTGGGATTTGCTCAAAGAATGCGAGAAGTGGAAGTTGATTGACAAAGAAACCCCACCGAAGAAAGGTTCACTTACAAACATTGATGAAGATGAGGATGACGATGGCCCAAGAAACTGAACAAGCCCGATGGCAACAAGAATACTAAGGAGAAGATGAAGAGAGAGCACGAAGCGTCGAGCTTGAGGGAGAAGATTGATGCCATGGTGCAATCAAATGAGTTGATGTTAGTGAAGACGTTGGAGATCAAGAAAGAGTTGGTCGAGAAGAAGGCACGAGGAAAGCAAGAAAAATGGCAATTGCTCAAGGAAGAGGGGCTGCGCAAAGCAGCCATTGAGGAGAGAAGAGCACATGTCGCTGAAAACGAAGCCATGTCCAAGTTGCTCGCATAAGAAAACAAGATCATGACAATGAACCGCAATGATATGGACGACCTCACCAAAGAATGTCATGATATGGCAACAAGAGAAATCTTGAAGAGGAGAATGGTTGCGTCGGCCAGTGCGTGTTACAATGCTAGAGATGTTTTTTCAGTGGGGTTTGGACCAATGTCACCGATGTGTTCAGTGCATCAGCCGATGATTTCGGTGCGGGAGTTGGAACAAGCGCCGGAGGTGAACTCCATGGACTCGATGGCACGGAGTGAAGATCGACCAATATGATGTCGGACGTGGTCGTCACTTTTACAAGACCCTCTTTTGCGTTTGTCTTAAAAAGCTTAAGCTTTTATTTGCGCGTGAACTGTGTTTTATTATTTGAATTTGAACTTATTTGTTGAAATCGATGTCAAATTTGATAATTGGGCGTCCTCGATTTGCGGGTTGACGCGGCGGTGCCCGAGCAGATCCCGCATAGCTGACCCATAAAAAAGCATATTCACCGAATATCTTTTTTACGGTTCTGTTTTGCGGGGTCTGAGTCGGACCTTGTCCGTGCCAGCCTGCATATACACATTTGTGTGAACTACAAGATATTGCAGGGTCTGTTAGAGATGCTCTAATAAATACTAAATATTGGTAAACCCCCATCCCCTCTCCCCCACCCCACCACACACACAAGACAGCGGCCAGAGAAGAGGAACTGAAAAGGAAAAAAACGGGGAAGAAAAAGGAGGCAAGCAGTGCACAGGTCTAGTGGAAAATGGCGGAGGCGGCGTGCTCGACCTCGGGCACGTAGCTCACGCGCAGCTCACCGTTCCCCGTCGCGCTCTCCAGAGACCCCGCGCCGCCGCCGGCGACCAGCAGCTCCCCCGTGCGGCGGCTCCGCGTCTCCACCCGTCTCGTTCTCCCGCTAGGGTTTCCCCCGATCCCCAATCACTGTAAGCCGCGAAGACTTGTCTCGCTAGTTTCCTTCTGGTTTAAGCTCACGGGAGCGTGCGCGTGGTCCCCGAGTGGGTGGATTTGGGGGTTGCGGTCTCGGATCTTGCGCGATCAGTGTAGCGCTGTTCCCAGCTAGGGTTAGTTCGTAGAAGCATAAGTTGGGAACTGAAATTCGTGGAGCCTTATGTCATTTGGGTCAGCGAGCTGCTTCTGTAGCGAGAACTTATAAGCTCTGAGCGCGTCATGTGGAGTAATTGGCCTATTCTGTGCAATAATCCCATCTTTAAACATTCGTCTCTTTTCCGGTTCCGTTAGGGATCTTTTGGGTGTGACTTGGGTTTATTACTTGTATGCATTGCCTAGTCATGACCTGATTGGTTAGCTTTTAGTTGCACTTAATTGGTCGGTGAATTGTGTTATAGGGTGGGATGTCTTGTTAGTGAAGCTTGATCAGTATCATGCATCTGATTGCTTTTCTCAAAGAGTGGCACTATTCTTTTAGACCAAATGAGTGGCACTATTTCGTTGTTATCCACAGAATTTTTAGCATGTGGAGCGGTCCCACGCTACCATGAAGCAAGAAATACCAGTTTTTAACTTTAGCTCAGCATATACTGATATCTCTGCTACTTTCTCTAGAGCAGCTTGAATGCACGCCATTGTGATGCCTGCTATTAATTTACATAGCATTACATGTGGTGAACATGCAAATTCTATAGCAACTTTTTTGGAAGTTCTGTTTTTGGTAGCTATGTAACTGTAGAGTATGCCTGTTTGCAATTTACTAAACCTGCTGCTCTGCATTAACAGTTTGCATCTACAAAGATTAGCTCTGAAATTCATGCTGCTGTATCTGTACTCTCTTTCGAACTTGGATCCATAATAATTTTGATTCCAAATTTTAAAGACAAAATCTCTAAAACCCTCTATAAGCATCCATGATTTCTCAGACTAAAAATAGGAGGGGCATGGCAGCGATCTCCATAATCTAAAAACAAAGGAGTATGATCAGAAACCTCGCTAGCAAAGGCTTGCAACATAGACAAAGGACAATGTTCCTCCCATTTAGGGCAGAAGAATACTCTATCTAGTTTTTCAAAGGTAGCATCCTCCAAATTATTTACCCACATGAAATTTCTCCCATTTAAAGGCTTCTCTCTCAACTCGGCGTGTTAAAAATGATGTATTAAACACAAAACTCTAGTGATCAGTATCATTGGATTTGTTTTTTTCACAGCTCTTTCCTATTATGTTAAAATCCCCACATACTAAACATGGTAGAGGATTATCATGATATATTCTAGCCAACTCATCTAGGAACTTATCTTTTCCTTCCAAGTGCGCATCACCATAAACAGTAATGAGATCCGAATTAAATTTGGCAATCTTATCAAAAAGTAATATTCTAATAAAGTACTCTCCCCTCTCCACTTGGATAATATCAAACACATTTTTACTAATACCCACTAAAATCCCACTGGACCTCCACCTAGGATGATTTCAATGCCACTATTTTTTTTCTACCACTCAAAGAGTGTAGTTCATTGTTAGAAAAAAAATGTTTTGTGGTTTCGAAAAGACCAATAAAATCCAATCTATGATCAATTATCATTTCCCTAACATATCTCTTTTGGAGATCTTGTCCCAAACCTCTAACAATTCAATCCAAAAGACCTCTTGCGTTACAACTTGGATGGACCTTAGGCATGAGTCCGGAAGAAGGTTTCGAGGAGTCGCATCACAAGCCTGCGACCATCCACCCCATCCCACGAGGCCTTCCTAACGCAAGATTCCGTGCTTTGTCGAGACGACGAAACCTATTATTAAAATATTGTTGTATTTGTTTTTGTCCATGTACGTATGAACCCAAGCTAACTATACTCAAAACCGCGTTACGAAGAATACCTCTAGTTGGGAGTTGTTTTCATAACAACAAGCCTACAATTACACCTTGTTATATTTCATTGAGATGGTCCTAGATTTATGAAATGGAATTTGATCCTGAATTTTCCGTTTCCACGTCAAAAGTGTATGAATTGGAATCGTGATTCCACTCCGATTCCAACATTTGCTTTTCGAGAACAAGACTGACCCAGTTTTTCTTTCGTTCGATTCTCCTGGAATCTTGAGAATCGGGAGAAAGAACTTGGTCTCCGGCATTTGTTTAGGGATAACACGCCATGGCCCTGGCCCCAACGAAGCTGAAAGCCCAGCCCACCGGGTACCCACTGCCCTCGGCCCTTGGGCCTCGGCCCTCACCCATTTCCACTAGCTAAATACTGGTAAACCCCCCCTCCTCTCTCCCCCACCCCACCACACACACAAGACAGCGGCCAGAGAAGAGGAACTGAAAAGAAAAAAAGGGGAAGAAAAAGGAGGCAAGCAGTGCACAGATCTAGTGGAAAATGGCGGAGGCGGCATGCTCGACCTCGGGTACGTAGCTCACACGCAGCTCATCGTTTCCCGTTGCGCTCTCCAGAGACCCCGCGCCGCCGCCGGCGACCACCAGCTTCCCCGTCGGCGGCTCCGCGTCTCCACCCGTCTCGTTCTCCCGCTAGGGTTTCCCTCGATCCCCAATCACTGTAAGCCGCGAAGACTTGTCTTGCTAGTTTCCTTCTGGTTCAAGCTCACGGGAGCGTGCGCGTGGTCCCCGAATGGGTGGATTTGGGGGTCGTGGTCTCAGATCTCGCGCGATTAGTGTAGCTCTGTTCCCAGCTAGGGTTAGTTCGTAGAAGCATAAGTTGGGAACTGGAATTCGTGGAGCCTTATGTGATTTGGGTCAGCGAGCTGCTTCTGTAGCGAGAACTTGTAGCTCTGAGCGCGCCATGTGGAGTAATTGGCCTATTCTGTGCAATAATCTCATCTTTAAACATTTCGTCTTTTTCCCGGTTCCGATAGGGATTATTTGGGTGTGACTTGGGTTTATTCCTTGTGTGCATTGCCTAGTCATGACCTGATTGGTTAGCTTTTGGTTGCACTTAATTGGTCTGTGAATTGTGTTATAGGGTGGGATGTCTTGTTAGTGAAGCTTGATCAGTATCACGCATCTGATTGCTTTTCTCAAAGAGTGGCACTATTTGTTTTTAGATCAAATGAGTGGCGCTATTTTGTTGTTATTCACAGAATTTGTGGAGCGGTCCCACGCTATCATGAAGCAAGAAATACCATTTTTTAACTTTAGCTCAGCATATAGTGGTATCTCTGCTACTTTCTCCAGAGCAGCTTGAATGCATGCCATTGTGATGCCTGCTATTAATTTACATAGCATTACATGTGGTGAACATGCAAATTCTATAGCAACTTTTTTGGAAGTTCTGTTATTGGTAGCTATTTAACTGTAGGGTATGCCTGTTTGCAATTTACTAAACCTGCTGCTCTGCATTAACAGTTTGCGTCTACAAAAATTAGCTCTGAAATTCATGCTGCTGTATCTGTACTCAATGTACTGTATTTGATTATCGAAATCTATCACGTTTGTTTTCCTACATTAACTAATGGCGTACTGGTTTGCCTCTTATAACTTATAATTTATATAATTTATTTATCTTCTTTTTGATTGATCTTATTTTGATGGCAAGCAGAGTTTGCAAATGGCTTCATCACAGCATGTTGAAGTGGAGGCTGCGAAGCTACTTCAAAAACTCATTCTGGAATCAAAGGATGAGCCCGCTAAATTAGCAACAAAACTTTATGTGGTATGCAGCGCAACCGATATACAGGACATGAAAAGCCTTAACTCAACCATAACCTTGTTTCTTTGTTCAATGTTCTAGATATGTCAACATATGAAGTTAAGTGGAAAAGAGCAGTCTCTTCCCTATCAGGTCATATCTAGGTAAATATTTCTTTTGTTCTTGGCTATCTTTTCAGAAGTTTTTTTTGCCATCAATTTTACTGTAAATATTAGTCAAATATTCTGTTAGAAAAACACTACTCTCTCCGATCCATATTAATTGATGCTGGTTTAGTTGTATTAACTTTGTACTAAACCAGTGTCAACTAATTTGGATCGGGGGGAGTAGTTAAAGTTCTACCTTGTGTCTTAGACATGTTGTCTTGTTATTCTTGACTTTCAGATTTGATAATTGTTGATGTGTTGTTCTTATGTTCGAAAGTTCTGCTTATTTAATTATAATTATGCCATCATCAAACTAGATTTCACACATCAGTTAGTACTCATTGTCAATTGTGGAATAGCATACAAGGAGGGGGCCTAACCATCTAGATGCTGTTGCAGCGAGGTTGTAGCTTGGTACTCTCCCTAGGTACTAAATGTTGCTCCAACTAGTTTAGGTGAAGAAAATAGGAATAAGCAGAAAGACCAGACGCCCCTGGACACAGGCTCAATGAGGGAGACAGGAGGGGATTGAAGCTCAGTGATGGACACTTTCCTCATCTATGTAGTGAACTGTTAATACACACTTACACAGTAGTACGATATCCACAACCCCAAAATGCATGGGCAAATTGAAGTTCAACATCCTCCCTCTGAGCAGCCTTTCTCATGGAGATGGAGATTGAGGAGGGAGAGAAGTCGTTGGAGGATGGCAAGAGGGAGCGGCAGAGAAGTGCAAGTAGGAGTAAGATGGGAGTAGCGAGCTGTCATTTGGAGGCTTACAACTGATAATATTTGTCTTTTGGTTGACATGTTAGCCTGTAGTAATAGATCTCGATTCTTGAAATCCTCTATCCTTGATGGGAGTAGCGAGATTTTTAAGACTATTTGATTGTGTTTGGCTGGGCTGTGGATTTTGAGCTTGGCCTGGGCCTGAGTTTGGTGCTGATTTGTGCCTGGCCAGGCTGGCCTGGGCATGAAGCGTTTGGTTGGTGGCCTGGATGTAATAGCCTATTGGTTGATAGTAGCTCTGAATAAAATATAAATAAAAGCTCTAGACAAAGCTATTTGCATGGGATAGCGTGCCCAGGCAGGTTTATAGATGGCCAGGCATCCATTTCCATACGCCTGCCCCAGGCTAACGCCCGTGCCTGGTGCCCCAGCCAGGCTAATCAACATGAAAAATGCTCCAGGCCAGGCAAGCATTTCATTGCTCAGGACACCATCCAAACAACCTCCAGGCTAGTATCAGGCAAGCTCCAGGCCAGGCATAAAGAGGTGAGGAAGCGAACCAAACTGACCCTTTCTGAAAGCAGATGCAAGAGATGTACCGTGGGAAAGCTGCTGTGGACGGTGTGTTGTGAGAAAGCTGTGAAGCCATTTGGCAAACGAGCTGTCTGAAATGCGGCTGCGGGGATAAATGTCTGAAATACCCTTAAAGGCCGAGACATTGGATACATACTGTTTAATGATAAAAACATCATTACAGGTTGACCTAGTTCGTAAATATAGCTATTCAACCAGTTACCTAGTTAATTATTTCATGGAGTTTTTGTTTTAATGCATATTAATAAAAATATATATAGCTCTACATATCACAAAATAGATGCACTAGTGCCATACAAAATTTACATATCAACAGACACATTAATCTGGTTCCAGTCTGACCATAGGCTACTACTGCCATACAACATAAACATATCACCAAAAAATGCAATGGTCGTACATCTCCAGTGGGGCAAATCTGGAGAAAGGAACGACATGTACATGGGCGAGGGAAGCGGCAGTAGTACACCTCGAATGGGGGATGTAGCAGAGGTCAGGCAGCCATGGTCGGCGGCGGCCTTGCTCGTCTGAGTAACCTTGGACACTGGTGGAGGTAGATGAGGGGGTGGGGGTGGAGCAGGGAAGAGGAGTCCAATTGACCGAGGTGGATGAAGGGATGGAAGCATCCACCGGCGGTCTTGCGGCGACGTGCCGTCAGTGACATGGGAGCGAGCTGGTGACCAGCAGCTGGCCGGCGGTGCTAATGAACCCTAGAATCGCCAGAGGTGGGGGACGAGAAAAGGGCCTTACTCAATGGGTTTGGTAGAGCTGTCTCTCGTGGACGTACCGGCTGGATTATTTTGGCGGCGAAGGTGAGTAATTTGATCTCAAGTGGATGTAGGTTCAGGGAGCCATGCAGCCAAAGCCAGAAAAGCACCTCTTCGTCCGCTTTCACTCGTACATGTGTTTTGCGATGGCTTTCAAGGGAATCGCGTTCGCTCGTTTTGCCGTTTGGTTGTGATTTCAGCTCTGAAGGAGAGAAATCCACAGCGAAAGCCAAACCAAACGCAGCCTTTGCCTTAGACAATTTATGAGTGTAGAACCTTGCGCGCACCTTTTGTCTGGAATCAATCATCAGTGCTGTCAACTGGAGCTATCGTTTTCCATAAATTTGGGGTTGTTTTTGCACCAAAAGAATTAAGTATCTTTTGTTTGGTAGAGCTTATACTCCATTATGATATTGAGTGCGTTATGGTTTATACTCTATAGTAGGTGGTGTCAGATGATTTACCAAATGTACTGTTTGCAACGTGTAGTATAAGTATAGTAATACAAATAATCCAGTTTGGTTAGGTTTACTGTACCTGAGTGTTTGTAATTTCAAATGAAAGGATTCTGTGTATGTCAGAGAGTTCTATCAAACTTTCAATTTTTCTCTAGCTTGACTTCTCTCCTCTTTCTAGTTTCTAAGATGCCCATAACATCCGTAATTTTTGCCTGCAGGGCCATGGAGACTGTTGTAAGTCAACATGGAATTGATATGGATGCACTGCGATCATCACGAGTTCCATTTGCCGGCGGTCCACAAGCAGTAGATTCTAGTGGCGTTATGTCTAAGGACAAGGAGATCATTGGTGGTCAGTCTTCCATGGTTGGAAGTGATGCATCCCAGAGCAGCGGTCAAGCTGCATTATGGCATTTGCCACCAGGTAACCAACCAACTTGGAAAGGAAACTGCAGTCACTGTTTTGGAGATGTGATATGATTTATTTTATATTTATTAGGTTCAGCAGATATGGCAAGGCCTGGGGTGTATATTCCAGGCAGGGTTCCAGCAGGACAAAATAGGGGTGATGTCGCAGGATCTGATATTCATCAAGGCTCCATGTCGCAAAAGAGTGGCAGGTCCTCTGGAGTCGAAAGCCCTGCAAGTCTGCAAATGGAGGACACTAGATCTATGAATTCACATGATTCTTTGAAGTCCGATGAAAAAACAAGCAAGAAAGCTTCCTCTTCCAAGAGAAAAAGGATGGATTCAAAAGCAGCAGGGGATATGCAATCTGAAGAAAACTCAAAATCAGATGGTATCTCAAGTGGACAAAATATTAGAAAAAGGAAACAGGTTGGCAAAGCAGGTGCACAAGGTCAGCCCTCCAGGGGAGCTGAGCCTGAGCAATCACATATACTGCAAGGTGCTACTGCTCAGGTGCCACCCTTACCTGGTGGTGCATCATTTTTCAGGGCTCACCAGGAAGGTCCACCAGCTTCTGCTGGGAGGACTATTGACAATACTAAACCATCAAACCCGTTCGCAATGTCACAAGTTTCAAATTTTGCTGAAGGGCTGGCTTCTGGTAGTATCCCCACTGAGTTGCAGAAAAGTATACTGGGAGGAACAAATATGTTTAACACTGGTTTTGGCTGGAATCAAAGTTCACAAGGTTCAGCTATTAAGAATACTCAAGGTTCTGTTGCCAACTTAATGCGGCCAGGAGTTAATGTTGAAGGTACTTCCATTAAAAAATAATGACATAACAGCATTGTGAAAGACTTGAATTACAAATATTTACCTTAATGAGCTTGCTTATACTGCAGGGAAAATTAATGTAGGGTCACAAGGAGCTTTTAACCCTACTCCCACATCGCAGATGGATTTTCCCAAAATCCCTCCTTACATGTCTTCCTCCTTTGGAGGTGGCTCACAGTTTCTGGACAAGGGCAAGGATTCGGCTTCTGGCAATACCGGCACTGAACTTCATTCTGCTGCTAAAGTTGGAGTTAACATGGGGATTGTGCATGTAAGGCCTGTAGTTTAATCCTTAAAGACCCGGGGTGTTAACATGCTATTTCGGCTACAGTTTGGCCCTTCTAAAAAACCTTTTAATTGAAAAGCTAATATTTTTTGCTGTGTTCGCCAATGGTAACCTGTTACGGAAGTGCCTAGTAGTAATGGTATAATGCAGGGTATTCATTTGCATAAGATTGTACTCGAGCTTCGAACACAAGTGTATTGCACGCCGGTTTTGTGTATGTCTATTTGCGTGCCTTGATAGACTTTCTGCCAGGTTTCAGGTTGATCAACCGATAAATAAGCTGTTTCTGCCTGCAAGATTAATAATTTTGTTGTCTGGTCATTTAGTGATATGTTAATTGATTTCTGTATCTCAAGTAGAGGTGCTTTATTTGATGCATCCATGTAATACGACTTTGCAGGGCAGTCCAATGCAAGAAAGGCAAAATATTACCAGAGCACCACAGAGGGCCGAATCATCTTTGCAAGAAGCCAGATTGTCTTCGCTCCCGAATAGAAATGTTGGGCCATATCAAACGTCTCACATCTCTCCAAACACACCTTTCAAAGAACAACAGTTAAAGCAGCTCCGAGCACAGTGCTTAGTATTTCTTGCATTCAGGTACATGCTTAGAGCACTGTAGGATGATTGGTATCCGAAGTTCATCTCTGTAGTACTAATTTAGCTACTCTTTCTTGTAGAAATAATATGCAGCCCAGAAAGGTGCACCTTGAAATTGCCTTAGGTGGAGGCCCCACTGCAGAGGGTAAGAACTAAGAACAGAAAACATTGTGTGAGCTGACAAGGTTTCTGTACTCATGATGAGCTTATAATTAAATAAACAGGTGGCGGCGCGGGTCAGGGAGGTAACGAGAGCAGAGTGGCTGATGGTTCTGTAAGGGAAAACGGAAACAGTCAGGAAAACTCTGCTATTTTCGGCAGCCAAAGTGATATGTCTAGACTCCCATCCACATCTGCAGGCAGCATTGCAGAGGCTGATTCTTCACTGAAGGACTCGGAAATTAAGAAGAAGATCAATATAGCTGAACATGAGAAGTCATCGATGGAAATGGAAAATATCCAGCAAGCTGTTATGCAGGGAACTGGTTCAAGTTCTGAAATGCGCTCCCAAGAAATAGCATCCCCTGTGCCATCTGGACCACAGCAGTCATACTTTCAGGGAGATAAAAGAAGAAATGCCCCTGAGGCCTACAGGACGGATGCAGAAAATTTGAACAGGAATTTAAGTTTCGGAGGCCAGGGACCATCTTCTTTGGGTGGTAATAGACAACATCCAAATTTTGAAGCTGCTGTTTTGACCAAAGATCGATTACAGGATGAAGCATCTAAAGAATCATATCCACCTTCGAGGCTTCATCACATGCCTATCGATGGTTACAACTCCAATTTACCAGGAAAGGATCTAACTCCAGATACAGATAGAAATGAGGTTGAACATTGTACCCAGATGGGGGAGATGTCTGATCGATCAGCTGATGAAGGAGATGACGATCTATTTGAGCATGATGATTTTGCATCAACTCCTCCAAAATACACAATGACTGAAAAATGGATCGTGGATTATCAAAAGAGAAAATATGGAGAAAATGAAAAGAAGGTATTAGAGCAGCAGAGCGCACATAAAAGGATGTCAGCATCCTATCAGAAGTTAAAGGTCTCTCTCTGCCTTCCTCACATTTATTTTTGAAATGGGGGGAGTGTCATTTAGAAATACTGTTACATATTTATGAGTTTTTGCGAGTTCCTGTTTCATATGTCCAGTTTTCCCTCACTGTAGCAGCTGTAATTGTTGGTTGCAAAATTTTAAGTTCTTGTTCATCCTACAGGAAAGTGTTAGTTCATCTGAAGATCTTACTGCAAAGACAAAGAGTGTCATTGAATTGAAAAAGCTTCAACTTCTCTCACTTCAACGTCGTGTGCGCAGGTTTGCTTGCCATTGGAGATCATCAGTCTTCAGTTTCTCTCCTTGTGCTTACCGTATGTTTCTATGGCTGTAACTTCCCTATTCTAATTTCTTGCTTATATTGGGCAGTGAATTCTTGTCAGACTTTTTCAAGCCTAATACAGCTGATTTGGAGCGTGTAAAAGCAGTAAAGAAACACCGGCATGGACGCCGTGTGAAACAGCTTGAAAAAATTGAACAGAAAATGAAGGAGGAAAGGCAAAAAAGAATACGCGAGAGGCAAAAAGAGTTCTTTGCTGATATAGAGTCTCACAGGTTGGATGACTATATTTGATTCTTCATTCTGACCCCTTTAGTATGGAGATGTTATTTAAATTTTTTCTTACGCAATATTCTCAAGTATTTGTGGCATCTATGCTCCGTTTTTACAGTACTGATGATTTGGGGTCTATTTGGTATTTGCCAATGCAGTGACTATCAAGCTTTACTTTCATTTTGGTATTGCGTATAGGCTAATATCATCTGCATTAGAGCCACAACAAAAGCTGTTTACATTATTCTTGCAGCTAAATAAAGTCCATGGTGGAGCACAGCAAAAACAAGCTGGCCTTAAATAATCAAACATAAGTAAGCTAAGCTGAAATAAGTAAATGGTGGTTTTTAAGTAAACATGTTGCTAAAAGAACTGGATCAGAATAGCTGATTCCCTAGTCAGTAGTCACCTTTGTAAACGCTGCCTGTCTGTGTTTACACCCCCTCAACATTTTACCCATGTCATTTGGTAATAATGCCTTGCCTTTGTAACTTGCAGAGAGAGACTGGAGGATAGTTTCAAGGCTAAAAGAGAGCGTCTAAAGGGTTTCAATCGATATATAAAAGAGTTCCACAAGAGGAAAGAGCGAATTCATCGGGAGAAGCTGGATAGGATCCAGCGGGAGAAAATTAACTTGCTTAAGAACAATGACGTTGAAGGGTATCTTAGGATGGTCCAGGTGAGTCTTATTTGCTTTGTTTCTCATCATGTTCTTCTATATTAGCTTAACCCTTCACACGTCAAAAAAAGAAAAGCTTAACCCTTCATTTTATTTTCTCAATATTTATTGGACGAAGTCACATCTGCTAAGTGTTACTGCTTTGCAGGATGCAAAATCTGACCGTGTTAAGCAACTACTACGAGAGACTGAGAAATATCTACAGAAACTTGGGGCCAAATTACGAGGTGACAGCTCAATGGATGGCCGTTCTTATGTTTCTGGTAAGGGCGTCACTGCAAACGATGTTGAAGACGAGAGCTATCAGCCACAGGTTTTATTATCTCTTTGTTTTAGTCAACGTCTAGGTGCATTTTTGTTGAATATTTACTTAATTTTGTTCTCCTTTCAGAATTATCTTGAGAGCAACGAGAAGTACTATCAGTTGGCCCACAGGTACTACATGGATTAAATAGACTTTCATGCTTCATTTAGTAAATCCTTATCAATGTCTGCCTAGCATAAATTATGTACTACCTAACTTTCTAATCCTCCATCTTATTCATACTTTTTTTTTGAACTTTACCATCTTATTCATACTTCTTTGCCATTGAACTTTCTAATTCTTTTTTTTGAGATTACTGAACTTACTAATTCTGCCTTGTATTCATACATATTTGTTTATTTTTTCTAGTGTGAAGGAGATTGTAAATGACCAGCCTACTTATCTTAATGGTGGGAAATTGCGGGAGTAAGTTGTGCTGCTATTTTCCCTGCTTTTACCTCCTTTTCATTTTAAGTGTATTTTGACATTATTGTTACTGACTTGTGTCCTGCTACAATCTGTTTAACCATCCAGTACATATTTCCTTGATCTATTACTTGCTGTATTACAGGTACCAGATGAACGGTTTGCGTTGGCTGGTTTCATTGTACAATAATAATTTGAATGGAATTTTAGCTGACGAGATGGGGCTTGGTAAAACAGTTCAAGTAAGATCCAGTACAACGCCATCTCAGCATTTATTGTTCGGTTTGTATGTTATCTGATCTAAGCAAGTGTCTGAATTCTGCTTACACTGCCCTTGCTACTTTCTCAGGTAATCTCTTTGTTGTGCTACCTTATGGAAACAAAAAATGACCGGGGCCCATTTCTTGTGGTTGTACCATCCTCTGTTCTTTCTGGATGGGTATCTGAACTCAACTTCTGGGCACCTAGTATAAATAAAATTGCTTATTTTGGTCCTCCAGAAGAAAGGCGCAGACTGTTCAAGTAAATTCTGAATTTATAGTTCGATACTTTGTCACAGTTCATGTGAACATTTTATTAACCAAGCTAATTTTTTCAGAGAGATGATTGTTCAACAGAAGTTCAATGTTCTTTTGACAACATATGAGTACTTGATGAACAAACATGATAGGCCAAAACTAAGCAAAATACAGTGGCACTATATAATAATCGATGAAGGGCACCGTATAAAGAATGCGTCTTGTAAGCTCAATGCTGATCTGAAGCTTTATCGGAGTTCTCATCGGCTATTGTTGACAGGAACACCTCTGCAGGTTCTAAAGCTTGCACTTATACTTTCACACTCGATCCTGTATTTGTTGCTTTTCAATGAATGTTCTTTTCAAGGAATGTATGAACGGCTTGCTCATATATTTATTTAATGGTCTTGGGTCTCTGTATGAAGTATTCTATTATGCATATATGTCAAGTTGCTAACTTCTCGCAACTTCTTCTTGAAGAATAATCTTGAGGAGCTGTGGGCACTTTTGAACTTTCTGTTGCCCAATATATTTAACTCATCCGAAGATTTCTCTCAGTGGTTTAACAAACCATTTGAAAGCAATGGTGATAACTCAGCTGATGAGGTAATGCTGCCGTTTTTCATGATACAACATTGTTTTCTTGGAAGGAAACTGTGTTTGACTCCAATCATCTTCTTTCTTAAAAGGCCTTACTTTCAGAGGAGGAAAACTTGCTGATCATAAACCGTCTTCACCAAGTTCTTCGGCCCTTTGTACTCCGAAGACTTAAGCATAAGGTATTGATTTTATTTGCTATCTTTATGCTTGTGTTGAAATCACTGGCACTGTAGGAATTCACCATGCAATTTATTTGAAATTCCAAGTTCCAACAGGAGATCTATGCTATGCTTAGCTATTCAACCTCATTATCTCAAACTGAGGGAGTTCCAGCCTTCCAGAATTGCATCCAGTGATCACATTGGCAGAACCCTTGCTTCTAACCGAAACCTAGTAATAGTAGGGAGACAGATAAGAAAATAATTGCTTGATGTCTTTATTGATGTGAGGGCCTAGCCTTATATAGCTGGCTACATAGATATATGGAAATAAAGTAACAATCTTGGAAGCTTATCTAGTTATTTAAAAGAAATCTAATAACCAGTAACCAACTAGAGATGAAATTTGTTACGTATTTGCTTAAGGCAGACCAGGGGGTTAGACTTTAGGCGTTGGCTGTATGCCTAACCCCACTTGTCACACATTATAAGCTCATATTATTTGAGCAGTACACATGTTCCTTAAATATGTGTGACCTATCAGGAGTTACTGACAGCATGTAATTCGGCTTTCAATATGTCAGCTGATTCAGTAGACATTGCTTGATGTTCCTTACTTCTTTTTCCATTTGAAGTCTTTATATGTTGCATTTGTTGGGATGATTCATGTTTTTGTATTGTACGAATGCTGAGCTGGGCATTGCAGTGGTGAAGAGCTAAATATTGTCCATAACTAGGTTCAACAGCACAACGCAACACAATATAGCAACGTCAAACTGGTTCTTGTTAGCTTTGTTGCTCTACATGATCTGTAATTTAAAAATTCCATGGACAAGATTTCTCTATGTGCTTGTACACATCCATCTAGCTGCCTGAATGCCAAAAAATGTTGCTTATTCTGTTTCTCCATATATGCTACTTTGGCATATCAGTACAAGCACGGTCACACTTTTCAAGTTTGACCACCAACATATTAAAAACATCTAGATTTTCACATCAGAAAAACACTAGTAGCTCTTCCACTAGAGTTGCTCTACAAGTTTTTTTTGAAAACTAGTTGCTCTACAAGTTGTAGATGCTTTTATGAATGTGGATTTTCTCAACTAGTTGCCGCTGCACCCTACTCTAGCATCCATCGCGAAAAGTTCTAAAAAGTGGTTTTGGCAGGAGCACTGTTGATGGTGTGTAAATCAAGTTCAAAACTGCTGTTTACAAGTAGAGATTATGATTACTTTAAGTCGCAACTTAGTTAAAAAAGCAACTCATATGTCCATGCCCCCTTTTCTCTTGGTTTTGAATTGATTTTTGTTTAGACTTTAGAACCGTTGATGTCGAATAAATTTGAAAGAAGCACCAATCATTGGAGCTCCAACCATTTGTACTTCTTTGAAACTTATTCGACATCAACGGTTCTAAAGTCTAAACAAAAAGCTACTATTGTGATGCTGTGTGGGAAACTAGCTCGTCAGGTTGGGGATTTGATATTGTTTCCCAATTGTTTCTCATCTTTGTTTGTATCTAGACCATCTGGATGGTGCAATAGTTTCAATTGTGTTTTACTGTCTTCAGGTTGAAAGTGAATTGCCAGGGAAGATTGAAAGACTTGTAAGATGCGAGCCATCAGCTTATCAGAAACTTCTGATGACAAGGGTGGAAGACAACCTTGGTGGAATTGGAGCAGTTAAGGTGCGTAGTGTGTGACTGTTCGAGTTGTTTATTTTAATGTTTCACTTGTCAGATATTTCACAGGTTCTTATTTGTAATATGTGTCTTAAAATTTCTAGGTTCGCTCGGTGCACAATTCTGTCATGGAATTGAGGAACATATGCAACCATCCATACCTTAGCCAGCTTCATGTTGAGGAGGTAGAGCATGATTCTGCCTTGTCGCCACATTCTGGCTATTTTTGTTTCCTCTTGGGCATCACCAGCCATATGGATTGTCTATGCAGATTGAGGGTCATCTACCTAGGCACTACCTGCCATCTATTGTGAGGCTGTGTGGGAAACTTGAGATGTTGGACAGATTGCTACCCAAACTCAAAGCTACTGGCCATAGGGTAAGTGGATTTTACTGGTAGCGTGGTAGGTTTGTAAAGATCTCCTACTCGTATGTCGCATGAATTGTATTTTCTCGAACAAGTCTCACATCAAACTTGCATTATCTGAGTTGAAGTTGTCGTCCGTTCCTTGTTCCTTCCTTGGCATGCAGGTTCTACTTTTTTCTACAATGACAAGATTGCTTGATGTGATGGAGGATTATCTGGTATGGAAAAAGTATCAGTACCTTCGGTTAGATGGACACACTTCTGGGCATGAGAGAGGAGCACTTATTGATAGATTTAATGATCCTGATTCTCCAGCTTTCATTTTTCTGCTAAGGTAAAATATTGGTTCAGTATATTGTGGTGTAGGAGGCATTATATAAATAGAACATAGTGAACTCATGAATCCTTATCGGCCAATTTAATTAATTAATATTTGATATCTAAGGCCTACTTCACCCCTGTTTTCTGTAGTATCCGAGCAGGAGGCGTTGGTGTCAATCTTCAAGCAGCTGATACTGTCATCATATTTGATACTGATTGGAATCCTCAGGTAGCTAAAGTTCCTTCAGTGTTGTCACTCTATGTTGTACGATTTGTTTTACATAAATATATCTTTTCCTTGATTATTTCAGGTTGACTTGCAAGCACAGGCTAGAGCCCACAGAATTGGTCAAAAGAAGGAGGTTCTTGTTTTACGTTTAGAAACTGTAAGTGCACACTGACAGTTCGCTTATCACCGGGAGTAAATATGTAGAAACTGAAATGAACAAGGAACATTTGTTTGCTAACAAGGAGATGGTAGTTAATAAATAGAGCAAGTCGCCAGTTGAGTCCTTTGTGTTGCATAGGGTTTGTTTGAGTATCTTAGATCAATAGTTAGATACGTGACTTATGTGGTATTCTTAATGAAGAACTGGTCCAGATTTACTCAATACCACTCCACCATGGGGATGGGCCCCCATGCATAAACAGCACCCTGCTTGCACTTTCTTCCTCACTTCATGTAAAAGGGTTAATTCGGAGGTGCAATGTTTTGACTCATGACTCATCATGCATTATATGCCACTATGCCCACACTAGAATCTGGATTCCAATACTGCTTGGGTTTTCCTCTCTTTGTGCCAATTTGTGGCTGTTGTGTTGCTGCGCTGCCTTGGAACCTAGCTATAGGGATCTTTACTGTTTTCTTGTATATTTTGGTGATATAACTCCAAAAGAAGTTACTTTCAACTGCTCCCTCCGAGAATTCGCTTCTGAATATCTTTCCATGGAGAATATCACGAGTGTAGTTATTGCTGTGTTTCCAGTCTCTGTTTTACTTAAATGCTTTGTATCTGTCAATTAGTAGGGGTACGCATGGTCATTTCTCATTAACTCTCTCAGATTTAGTGCTCTCTTTGTCCGTTCGCTTGATGAAGTAACTATCCATATGTGGAAAAAGGCACTGCACTAGCTACCAGATCGTGACTGCTCTCTACGGAGCCTTTGTCTTCTTGGCTGTTTATTTCTCTAAGCTTGGACAGAACCCACTAGCGTTTTGTGACACTGCCAATATGATAGGAATAAATGCTGCCTGTTATGCTCTAACCAGAACCAATGCATTCTATTACTTCAACTGAAAATTTCAATACGCCTGTTCCTGACTTGGATGTACCTTGTTGAATTTAAGGTCCGAACTGTAGAAGAGCAAGTCAGGGCTTCGGCAGAACATAAATTAGGCGTTGCTAATCAGAGTATAACTGCTGGATTTTTCGACAACAACACAAGGTCAATTCTTCTACTCGGTTAAGATTTTAGCTTTTCTAGCTCTCTTTTTTCCTGTCCTTCATGCTAGATGGTAACAATTGCAGTGCTGAAGATCGGAGGGAGTATCTTGAGTCACTTCTACGTGAGTGTAAAAAGGAAGAATCAGCTCCAGTGTTAGATGATGATGCTCTGAATAATATTCTTGCCCGCAGGTAAGACTGAGTTTGCTGTTAGTATTATTTAAGCATTGTTTTAACAATCTCTGTCACTCCTGGTACTTTATCTAATTACATGACATATCACATTTCTCTCCTTGCAGCGAAGATGAGATCGACATATTTGAATCTATTGACAAGCAAAGACTAGATGATGAAATGGTATACTAAATTCCTTTACTTTGTACATGTTTATTTCTGCTAATATTTTGTGCATCCCAATTTGATTCTTGTACCCCTTGTAGGCTGTATGGCTAAAGGTTGTTCAGGATGGTTCAGTTAGTGGGCTAGACCCCTCAGTATTGCCACCCCGCCTTGTGTCTGATGATGATCTGAAGCCCTTCTGTCATGCTATGAAGATTTACGAGTCTTCAAATGTAAAAAATGTGAAGGTAAATGTGAGGAAGAAGGGCGAGCTTGGCGGCCTTGATACAAAGCATTACGGAAGGGGAAAACGTGCTCGTGAGGTCAGTTGCATTATCATCTTCTGTATGTCTCTCTATTATTGGTTGAAGTATTTGTTTGCTAATTTCATTATATATCCTTTGTAGGTCCGGTCTTATGAGGATCAATGGACCGAAGAAGAATTTGAAAAACTTTGTCAGGCTGAATCTCCTGACTCACCTCAACCTGGTGGTGTATTGAAGGATATAGATATCTCTAAAGAGAGTAAGTTGGAGGTACCTGCAGAAAGTTCAATAGACCCAAAAGAAAGTTCAATAGATCCAGTCGAAGCCAAAACGGTGCCAGTCCTGGCTGTTCCAGACTCCTCACCACCAGTCCCGTCTGTTCCAGACTCCTCACCAGCTAAGCGGCGAAGAGGTAGACCTAGAAGGTCAGACGTTTCAGTATCTCCTGTTATGTCCCCAGCAAAAGCTGTCCAACAAGAGGCAGGAACTACACTTGGCAGTTCTGCACCAGCAAGTACCATCGATTCTGCAGCACCAACTGCTACCATCCATTCTACTGGTCCAGATGTTACCACCCATTCTGCTGCACCAGTTGCTGCCATCAAACCAGATATTGGTGCAGAAGTTAAGGCTACTGCTTTTGTTGCTGCTGTACCAACTGCTACCATGAAACCCGAGATTGGTACTGAAGTTACGGACCATGTTGTTTTGGAAGGGTCTATAGCAAAGGAAGTTGGTCCGGCGGTAGAGAGCGGTCATGACCCAGTAGCTGCCAGTGCAGCCCCTCATCCACCAGCTCCTGCTACATCTAGAGGCAGAAAGACCCAAACAGTTGAAACCCCTCGCAGACGAGGCCGAAAACCAAAATCTCTTTCCTCATCTAGTGCTGGTGATGTTAATATAAACCCTGTGGTTGCAATTGGTAGTGGACCTGCTTCTGTGGGTTCTCCATATCCTCAAGGGGATATGCCTGCAAGTCTCATGTCAAGATTTCAGAAGGATTTGGTTACAGGTAGGCCTGTTACGTCATTGCCAGAGGCAGTTAAGGGCATCTCCGCCCCTGAAGGTACGACACCTGTTGCCGAAGATAAACACACTGGAACTGCAATAAGCTCGGACAATGCCAGCTTACTAATGCCAAAGATCATTCACAACGAAAATGTTGGATTTGTTCAAGCGAGCTCTGAGCAAGTTTTTTCTGCATCAGTACCTACTTTAACTGCCGTCTCAGGTGGAATATTGAAAGCATCACATATTCTCTTGGCAGATAAGCCTGCCGAGAAGCAAAGTGCTTCACGCCGTCGCAGAAAGAAAGCGCCTGGTGGTGAGGATACTGGAGTAAGCACTAGGCAAAGAGCAGCTATGAAGAAATCTGATGGTATTCCTGGTACCACTGACAATGTTGGTGCGGACACGAGCACAGCTGAGAAGCTAGGAGCAGTGAATGTAAAAGATGGCAGTTCACTTCAAGATACTCCCAAGGAATTACCAAATATAAACTCTCCTCCATATGACAAGTCTGGGTATGACTCTCAACCAAGAACACCTATAGCAGTTCCCATTAGTGAAGCTGCACTTCCTAGTGGTTCCGGTAATGCCCATGTTGCTTATTCTGATATAACTCCTAGGATACCTACCAATCCTGATGTTCAAGATAAACCAGTAAATCTGCACATAGGAGCACCTCTAGCGGCAGCCACACAACCTGAAGTGCCATGTAAGACAGGGAATGACCATGTTGCAGTGTGTTCTGTGGTCACTACCACACATTCTGAAACGGTTACTGAAAAACCATTGCTAAATCCTGTTAGTGAAGTAGCAAATGTCCAGGTCGAAGCACCTAGTTCTTCACTTCATAATTCAGGTAAGAACATCAGTACAGTGCCTTCAGAGGTCAATAGTGTCGCTCCCAGTAAGGCATCAGGTAGGAGGAGGAAAGGTCCTGCCTCTGAACCACGCACCAGAAGTAAAGCCGCAACAGCTGCATGTGAACGTCGTGCTCGACTAGCTGGACCAAAGCAGACAGGTGATGCGAGAAAATTAGAAATATTGGCAAGCCCAGCACGGCGGTTTGTGTTTCTTCAGTTGAGCAACAGGAAACCGCCCTGGCAGAGCCTCTCACCGCTTCTGTCTGCGAACCGCAGAAGAATGCTGAGAGTCATGTACGTGGTGGAATGTCTACTCCGATGGGGATACTAGATGCCCCAAAGCAAATTGCTACCCAGTCAATTACAGCATGTACTGAAGAAACAAATAACAGTCTAAGCACCCAGACTCCTGCACTTCCCATATCCAGAGAAAGTATTCTTTCCATGGGTGACAAGCAAGGTTCTCTCTCTCTCTCTCTCCCTCTCTCTCCCTCTGCTGTTATTATTCATTGTTTGGTAGTAAAAATGGCTCATGCTGATGCCCATGATGCCTTTTTTCAGGTGTTGGAGTTGATACCATACATGGACAAACAAAGATGGTTTTGGCTGCAGAACTGACATCTGCAAATGATGAACATAAGCTGCATGAAGTACATGATAAGACTGCTGATGGTAATATACTCCAACACAGTGCGGCAAATGACACACTCCAGGATAAAACTGATAGCATTGCTGGTTTGGACCTAGCCTCTCGTCATAGAATTGGTGATTTGGAAATGGAGAAGGGTGATTCTAAAACAGTGATGTTACCAGACTGCCAAACCCCTTTTGATGCCTCAGTTAAGGATATTAACGATACTCTTGCCCCCACAGAAGCTGATGTCAGTGATCTGCAAAGTGAGGCTGCTGCTATTGGTGTGACTAGTCCTAAGCAAGATACTATGGTAGTTGAAGCACTTTACACTAATTCTGGAGGTTCTGCTAGTCATCTGCCTGCTGCTTTACAATCAACGGACTCAAACCAGCATGCGGAACGGAAAGGAAGTTCAGATAACAGTGGCTCTAAAATTTTTGCATCTGGGAAGAAAACAGAGGAAATGGAAGGAACTTTGGATAAGAATACGGATCACAATCTTATTCAGGCAAATGCCAATATAGCTTTAGGAAGATATTCTCCTTCAGAGGACAAAAGAGAGGACAGTTGTGCCCATGTAGTTGATGGTGGCCTGTTGGGAAGCAAACAAACTCTTCCTGAAGTCGTTTCTGCTGTAAACACTGATGGCTCTGAGGAAGCACTCAATGCTTCGTCTACCCACTCGAATAAAGATGCCACCTTGGTTTGTGAAGTAACAAAGGATCCTGAGAGCCATGTATCAGTGTCTGTACTGGCCTCTGCTGCTATGAACGCTGGTGATGACTCTGAGGAAGTTCACAATGTTCCATCCACCCATTCTGATAGAGGGGGCAGCATGGTAGAAGTTGACGCGTCTAGAGATGATGCTACCTCTATTTGCGAAGTACGCAAGGATCCTGAGAGTAATGTATCTGGTGAGTTGTCGATGCCAGTACGGTTAGCGGAGCTTGAGTTAGAACTGCCAAACCAATCCAAATCTTCTAGCCAGTCTAGCGCAGTAAATGCTGATGAGACAAAGGCCAGTATCAACATTCAGACTACTTCATTGGTAGAATCAGGAGAACAAAAATCACCCAGAAATGGTGCACATGGTACTCCCTATCTCTATCCCCTCTTTCCCCCTCTCTCTCCCACCAACCATGATCCTGTACACATTCCCTGGTGTATGCTGATTGTTATTCTTATCCAGCTAGTGTATCTTTTTTATGTTTTGCCAGAGTTGAAAGAAGGGATGGAGTTGGCTGGGCCTAAGATTGAGTGCACCATACAAATGCCGAGTCCCGATGATAAGAGTATGCTCTGTTATTACTTTCTGTTGTAGTAGAGACGGGCCAGGGGGCTCATGCACATCTGCACCTTTTCAGGTTCTGAGGCTCATAGTTTGGCACAACGGGAGATGGTTTCGGGTGCAGAACAAGCATCTATGAAAGGTATAGTCAGGTTTTAAATTTCTGAATTAATTAACGCATGGTCAATAGTTACTCATGGGTAGTGTATCTAACATATGTACAGATGATAAAGAAAACAAGATGGTTGATGTTACATTTTCGTCTGGTGGGGAACAAGAAACACAGCGAGCTGATGTAGACTTGCCCACATGTCCAACATATGCAGATTGTGAGGGTGAAAAGGACGATTCCCCTAAAACTATTTTGGCAGGCAGCCAATCTTTTTGTGAAGCCTCAGATAAGGACGTTGCCCCAGTGAGAGATGATCACACTGATCTGCAAAGTGAAGTTATTGTTGTTGATATGAATGATGCCAACCAAGACTCTGCTGAAGCGGAAGCTATGCAGATTGATAGTGTCTCCAAAGGATCTTCAAGTGATTTGCCTGCTGCTTTACGATCGACCGATTCAAATCAGCCGGCAGAACAAGTATCTCCTTGTCCGAAAGAACATGAGAAATTGGAAGAAACTTCTGGTGAAATTGGTGGTGGCAATTCCAATCGTAGTCGGACTGATGGTGATTCTCATATTATGAATCTAGTTGGTTATTCGGAAGACTCAGATGAGGACGATTCTATCCAGGTAGCTGATGTTGGTGATGTGGGAAGTAAAGAAACCACTCATTATGACATCTCAGCTGTCGCTAGAGGAGCAGAACCAGGAGATGGACCCTGCACAGAGCCTACTTGTGAAACTGCTGTTCATGTGCACGAATGCAATGCGGACGTTGCTATTTCTGAGGATGGTCATGGCACAACGGCCCTTGGCAGCGTCCAAGTGTCTACGACAGAACTAAAGGATTTGGAGAGTGGAAGATGTCTAGAACATGGAACAGGTACTTCTTTATCTGCTTGCTTTATTCATCAAAGCCCACCGAACAAAGAACTTAGTTATGCTATTTCAGTAATTCCTGACCCTGTTGATCATGATGGCACAGGAACCCCTGTGGCTCTTCAGGAGGGAACTGCTGTCGCTACAGAACCAGAAGCAAAGAAAGAGGTCGACGAACCTACTCAAAATGAAGATGTTGAGCCGGCTGCCATAAAGCCAGAGGCGGTGGAGCATGCTGGTACAGAAGCCGATCCAAGTAAAGAAGCATCTATACCTCCTCAAGAGGAAACCACTGCTGTAGCCTTGGTTACAGGACCGGAACAAAATGAAGAAGCAGATGCACCTACTCAAGTCGAACCAGTTGCTATAGTGCCAGATTCCATGGAGCATGCTAGTACCGAAGTTGATCAAAGTATAGAAACATCTGTGCGTCTCCCAGACAAAACTTCTGTTATACCTGGTACGGAACCAGAAGAGAAGAAAGTAGAGGCATCCTCCCAAGAGGATAATGTTGAAGCAGTTGCTGCAGAGCCAGAACCTGCTGGATCCCAGGAAAATGCAGAAGTTTCTACCAAGCCTAGTCCTATGGAGATAGAGTCGGTTCAGGAAACAGCTATGCTGGGAGAAGCTGAAACCAGGCAGCAACTGCCACTTCCGTCTGCCAAGGGCGTGGTAGCCGAGGCTAGTGAACCTCCAGAGGTGACTGCTATGAAGGAACCAGAGTTGCTGAGCACTGAACCAGCACCCGATGGTGAAAATGCTAAGCTTGGAGAAGCCAAAGCTGAACAGCTGTTGCAGCAACCTTCATCCTGCGAGGCTATGGCAGCAGTCACAGGAGAGCTTCCTAGCGCAGCGGGAGCGAAAACGGATGGAACTTCAGACGTGGTGGCTGATGAGTCTCCTGCTGTCGTGGGAGAGGAGGTGCTCAACACTGAAACTGCACCTGATGGTAAAAATCCAAGGCCGAGCGAGGCTGATACGGCGCAGTCGCCACCTTTGCCTGAAGAGGGCAAGGCCGTTGCAGCTACCGAGCCTGCCAACCTTGAGGAGGCGGAGGGCTACTGATGGGAAGTAGTTAGCGTGCAAAAATGGAAGCAGATGTTGCGTTGAAGAACCTCTGCCGTTAGATCAGACAGAGCATGTTTGGGCTGATGAAACTGAGAAGTACCTTAGACTTTATGCAAGTGTTGTATGTAGAACATAATTAAGAAACCTGTTGTATTCAGAGGAGTTGTTGGTACATAAGTTATAACTACCTAGTCCCTTTGCAATGCTAGTAGTACCTTGTTGCACCTGATGCAGTTGGTTGAGATCCTCTACGGCGGGTAGTGCCGATGACACGTGGGGTCTGGACCCTGATGCAGCAATTGCAGTGCCAGAACGGTGTGGTTTTACGCTGTTTTGCCTGCCATCAGCTGTTGAAAGGTCAGCCTGAACGCCATCGAGACCTATGCAATGCAAGGTGCTCGACGACGATAGTTCTGTAGCCGCACTTTGTTTTCTGGACTCGGATCCAGCGCGAACGTTCGTGCAGCAAGACGTTGGTTGATCCGGCGCGCTGCGCGCAGCTCATCGGGTTGCTAACTCCATCCAACCCCTTGCCGGATTAGACGGAAACTAGCGCAGAAGAAGCGCGCCTGTCACCGTTTCCGTCCGTATTTTGCCGAAATAAACAAGAAAATAATATGTATCACGTGATAAAATAAAATAAAGAGAACACGAGTTCCATCTCTACCCCATGATATGTGTAAGCACGGAACCAACATTAAACGATTTAACAAATTAAGTAAACCGGCTTGTCTATTAATATTTTTTTGTATGTTGTTTCGGTTTATTCAGGTGATTACAATTCGACTACTATTTTGGTTTATGGTTCGCATAAATTAAAGTTTTTGGTTTATCTGGAGTTTATCACGAGTAGGCTATAAAGTGAAACATTATTAACAATGAGCTAGCGAGCAACAAAACAATTCATGCACTAGAGTCAATAATCTAATTTAGATCGCCATGTGATTTAACACAAATAGTTCACATGTTTATGTGATTAACACCCATAGTTCACATCGTCATGTGACCAACACCCAAAGGATTTACTGGAGTCAATAATCTAGTTCACATCGCTATGTGATTAACACCCAAAAAGTACTAAGGTGTAATCATGTTTTGCTTGTGAGAGAAATTTAGTCAACGGGTCTGCCATATTGAGTACCGTATGTATTTTGCAAATTTCTATGTCTACAATACTTTGCATGGAGCTACTCTAGCTAATTGCTCCCACTTTCAATATGTATCCAGATTGAGACATTGAGACATCTGGATTAGTGTCAAAGCTTGCATCGATGTAACCCTTTACGACGAACTCTTTGTCACCTCCATAACCGAGAAACATTTCCTTCCTCTTAGGTAACTAAGGATAATTTTGACCGCTGTCCAATGATCTATTCCTGGATCACTATTGTACCCCCTTGGCAAACTCATGGTAAGGTACACAATATGTCTGGTACATAACATGTCATACTTTATAGAACCTATGGCTGAGGCATAGAGAATGACTTTCATTCTCTCTCTATCTTCTGCCGTGGTCAGGTTTTGAGTCTTACTCAACTTCACACCTTGCAACATAGGCAAGAACCATTTCTTTAACTGATTCATTTTGAACTTCTTCAAAAATCTTGTCAAAAGGTATGTGCTTTTGAAAGCCCTATTAAGCGTCTCGATCTATCTCTATAGATCCTGATGCCCCAAATATAAGTAGCTTCACCGACGTCTTTTATTGAAAAACTCTTATTCAAGTATCCTTTTATGCTATCCAGAAATTCTACATCATTTCCAATCAACAATATGTCATCCACATATAATATTAGAAATGCTACAAAGCTCTCACTCACTTTCTTGTAAATACATACTTCTCCAAAAGTCTGTATAAAATCATATGCTTTGATCACCTCATCAAAGCATATATTCCAACTCCGAGATGCTTGCACCAGTCCATAAATGGACGCTAGAGCTTGCACACTTTGTTAGCACCTTTAGGATCGACAAAACCTTTTGGTTGCATCATATACAACTCTTCTTTAAAAAATCCATTAAGGAATGCAGTTTTGACGTCCATTTGCCAGATTTCATAATCATAAAATGTGGCAATTACTAACATGATTCGGAAAGACTTAAGCATAGCTACGGGTGAGAAGGTCTCATCGTAGTCAACATCTTGAACTTGTCGAAAACCTTTCGCAACAAGTCGAGCTTTATAGACAGTAACATTACCATCAGCGTCAGTCTTCTTCTTGAAGATCCCTTTATTCTCTATGGCTTGCCGATCATCGGGCAAGTTAATCAAAGTCCATACTTTGTTCTCATACATGGATCCTATCTCAGATTTCATGGCCTCAAGCCATTTTATGGAATCTGGGCTCATCATCGCTTCCTCATAGCTCGTAGGTTCGTCATGGTCTAGTAACATGATCTCCAGAATAGGATTACCTTACCACTGTAGTGTGAAACGTGCTCTGGTTGACCTACGGGGTTCGGTAGTAACTTGATCCGAAGTTTCATGATCATTATCATTAGCTTCCTCTCTAGTTGGTGTAGGCATCACTGGAACTGATTTCTGTGATGAGGTACTTTCCAACTCAAGATAAGGTATAATTACCTCATCAAGTTCTACTTTCCTCCCACTCACTTCTTTTGAGAGAAACTCCTTCTCTAAAAAGGATCCATTCTTAGCAACAAAGATCTTGCCTTCGGATCTGTGATAGAAGGTGTACCCAACAGTTTCTTTCCGGTATCCTATGAAGACGCACTTCTCCGATTTGGATTCGAGCTTATAAGGCTGAAGTTTTTTCACATAAGCATCGCAACCCCAAACTTTAAGAAATGATAGCTTAGGTTTCTTGCCAAACCATAGTTCATACGGTGTTGTCTCAACGGATTTAGATGGTGCCCTATTTAAAGTGAATGCAGCTGTCTCTAATGCATCACCCCAAAACGATAGTGGTATATCAATAAGAGACATCATAGATTGCACCATATCTAATAAAGTACGGTTACGACGTTCGGACACACCATTACGCTGTGGTGTTCCAGGTGGCGTGAGTTGTGAAACTATTCCACATTGTTTTAAATGAAGGCCAAACTCATAACTCAAATATTCACCTCCGCGATCAGATCGTAGAAACTTTATTTTCTTGTTACGATGATTCTCCACTTCACTCTGAAATTCCTTGAACATTTCAAATGTTTCAGACTTGTGTTTCATTAAGTAGATATACCCATATATGCTCAAATCATTTGTGAAGGTCAGAAAATAACGATACCCACAGCGAGCCTCAACACTCATCGGACCGCATACATCGGTATGTATTATTTCCAATAAGTCATTGATTCGCTCCATTGTTCCGGAGAATGGAGTTTTAGTCATCTTGCCCATGAGGCATGGTTCGCAACTATCAAAATGATTCATAATCAAGTGATTCCAAAAGCCCATCTGCATGGTGTTCCTTCATGCGCTTTATACCAATATGACCTAAACGACAGTGCTACAAATATGTTGCACTGTCATTACCAACTTTGCATCGTTGCCATCAATATTATGAATATGTGTATCACTATGATCGAGATTCAATAAACCATTTACATTGGGTGTATGACCATAGAAGGTTTTATTCATGTAAACAGAACAACAATTATTCTCTGACTTAAATGAATAACCGTATCGCAATAAACATGATCCAATCATATTCATGCTAAACGCAAACACCAAATAACATTTATTTAGGTTCAACACTAATCCCGATGGTAGAGGCAGTGTGCGATGGTGATCTTATCAACCTTGGAATCACTTCCAACACACATCGTCACCTCGCCCTTAACTAGTCTCTGTCCATTCTGTAACTCCAGTTTCGAGTTACTAATCTTAGCAATTGAACCGGTATCAAATACCCCGGGGTTACTATGAACACTAGTAAAATACACATCAATACCATGTATATCAAATATACCTTTGTTCACTTTGCCATCCTTCTTATCCTCCAAATACTTGGGGTAGTTCCGCTTCCAGTGACTATTCCCTTTGCAGTAGAAGCACTCACTTTCAGGCTTAGGTCTAGCTTTGGGCTTCTTCACGGGAGTGGCAACTTGCTTGCCATTCTTCTTGAAGTTCCCTCTCTTTCCCTTGCCTTTTTATTGAAACTAGTGGTTTTGTTAACCATCAACACTTGATGCTCTTTCTTGATTTCTGCCTTCGCCGATTTCATCATCGCGAAGAGCTTGGGAATCGTTTTTGTCATCCCTTGCATATTATAGTTCATCACGAAGTTTTAGTAGCTTGGTGATAGTGACTAGAGAACTCTGTCAATCACTATCTTATCGGCAAGATTAACTCCCACTTGATTCAAGCAATTGTAGTACCCAGACATTCTGAGTACATGCTCACTGGCTGAGATATTCTCCTCCATCTTGTAGGCAAAGTACTTGTCAGAGGTTTCATACCTCTCGACACAAGCATGAATCTGAAATACCAATTTTCAGCCCTTGGAACATCTCATATGCTCCATGGCATTCAAAACACTTTTGAAGTCCCGGTTCTAAGCCGTAAAGCATGGCGCACTAAACTATCAAGTAGTCATCATACTGAGCTTGTCAAATGTTCATAACATTTGCATATGCCCCTGCAATAGGTCTGTCACCTAGCGGTGCATCAAGGACATAATTCTTCTGTGCAGCAAATGAGGATAACCCTCAGATTACGGACCCAGTCCGCATCATTATTGCTACTATCATTTTTCAACTTAGTTTTCTCTACGAACATATCAAAAATAAAACAGGGGAGCTATACGCGAGCTATTGATCTACAACATAGATATGCAAAAACTATCAGGACTAAGTTCATGATAAATTAAGTTAAATTAATCATATTACTTAAGAACTCCCACTTAGAGTAGTTTTCAATGGTGAACATCTCTATGTTGATCATATCTACTATATGATTCACGTTCGACCTTTTGGTCTCCAGTGTTCCGAGGCCATGTCTGTACATGCCAGGCTTGTCAAGTTTAACCCGAGTATTATGCATGTGCAAACTGTCTTGCACCCGTTGTATTGGAACGTAAAGTCTATCACACCCGATCATCACGTGGTGTCTCAACACGACGAACTGTCGCAACGCTGCATACTCACGGAGAACACCTATACCTTGAAATTTTAGTAAGGGATCATCTTATAATGCTACCGCTGTACTAAGCAAAATAAGATGCATAAAAGATAAACATCACATGCAATCAAAATATGTGACATGATATGGCCATCATCATCTTGTGCCTTTGATCTCCATCTCCAAAGCACCGTCATGATCTCCATCATCACCGGCTTGACACCTTGATCTCCGTCATAGCGTCGTGGTCGTCTCGCCAACTATTGCTTCTACAACTATCGCTAACGCATAGTGATAAAGTAAAGCAATTACATGGCATTTGCATTTCATACAATAAAAAGACAACCATAAGGCTCCTGCCGGTTGCCAGTGACTTTTACAAAACATGAACATCTCATACAATAACGTATATCACATCATGTCTTGACCATATCACATCACAACATGCCCTGCAAAAACAAGTTAGACATCCTCTACTTTGTTGTTGCAAGTTTTACGTGGATGCTACGGGCTTCCAACAAGAACCGTTCTTACCTACGCATCAAAAACCACAACAGTGATTTATCAAGTTTGCTGTTTTAACCTTCAACAAGGACCGACCGTAGTCAAATTCGATTCAACTAAAGTTGGAGAAACAGACACCTGCCAGCCACCTTTATACGAAACTAGTTGCATGTTTGTCGGTGGAACCAGTCTCATGAATGTGGTCATGTAAGGTTGGTCCGGGCTGCTTCAACCAACAATACTGTCGAATCAAAATAAGACATTGCTGGTAAGCAATATGACGAACATCGCCCACAACCCTTTGTGTTCTACTCATGCATATCATCTACGCATAGACCTGGCTCGGATGCCACTGTTCGGGAACATAGCATGCAATTTCAAAAAATTTCCTACGCTCACGCAAGATCTATCTAGGAGATGCATAGCAACGAGAGGGGGAGAGTGTGTCTACATACCCTCATAGACCAAAAGTGGAAGCATTTGACAACGCGGTTGATGTAGTCGAACTTCTTCTCATTTCGACCGATCAAGCACCGAACGTACGACACCTCCGAGTTCTGCACAAGTTCAGCTCGATGACGTCCCTCAAACTTTTTATCCAGCAGAGTGTCGAGGAAGTAGATGAGTTTCGTCAGCACGACGGTGTGGTGATGGAGATGGTGAAGTGATCCACGCAGGGCTTCGCCTAAGCACTATGAGAATATGATCGAGGGTGTAATCTATGGAGGGAGGCGCCGCAGACGGCTAATAGATGTTGTTTTTTGTTCTAGCCATGCCCCCACTCATATATATAGGTCGGAGGGGAGGAGAGGCAGCCAAGGGGGCGCCCCAAGTAGGAGGATCCTACTTGGGCGCCTCCCAATTCGGCCTCCCCTCTTCCATATTCATTCGGAGGGGGAAGGAAGGAGGAGGGAGGAGGGAAGGAAGGGGAGGCCGAATCCCTCCCCTTCATTTCTCCCTTCTCCTCTTTCCTTCCCTTATTTTGGCCTACATGGGGCGCACGAGCCCCTTAGGGGCTGGTCTGTCCCCCTCTTGGCCCATTAAGGCCCATGTAGTTGCCGGGGGGATGCCCGGAACCCCTTCCGGTGACCCGATATGCACCCGGTACCCCCGGAACACTTCCGGTGTCTGAATACCATTGTCCAATATATGAATCTTTACCTCTTGACCATTTCAAGACTCCTCGTCATGTCTGTGATCTCATCCGGGACTTCGAACAACATTCGGTCACCAAATCACATAACTCATATAATACAAAATCGTCATCGAATGTTAAGCGTGTGGACCCTATGGGTTCGAGAACTATGTAGACATGACCGAGACACCTCTCCGGTCAATAACCAATAGCGGAACCTAGATGCTCATATTGGTTCCCACATATTCTACGAAGATCTTTATCGGTCGTACCATAATGACAACATACATTATTCCCTTTGTCATCGGTATGTTACTTGCCCGAGATTCGATCGTTGGTATCTTCATACCTAGTTCAATCTCGTTACCGGCAAGTCTCTTTACTCGTTCTATAATACATCATCCCGCAACTAACTCATTAGTCACATTGCTTGCAAGGCTTATTATGATGTGCATTACCAAGAGGGCCCAAAGATACCTCTTTGATACTCGAAGTGACAAATCCTAATCTCGATCTATGCCAACCCAACAAACACCTTCAGAGATACCTGTAGAGCATCTTTATAATCACCCAGTTACGTTGTGATGTTTGATAGCACACAAGGTATTCCTCCTGTATCGGGGAGTTGCATAATCTCATAGTCAAAGGAATATGTATATGACATGAAGAAAGCTATAGCAATAAAACTGCACGATCAACATGCTAAGATAACGAATGGGTCTTGTCCATCACAACATTCTCTTGATGATGCGATCCCGTTTATCAAATGACAACACATGTATATGGTTAGGAAACTTAACCATCTTTGATTAACGAGCTAGTCTAGTTGAGGCTTACTAGGGACACGATGTTTTGTCTATGTATCCACACATGTATCAAGTTTCTGGTTAATACAATTCTAGCATGAATAATAAAAATTTATCATGATATAGGGAAATATAAATAAAAACTTTATTATTGCCTCTAGGGCATTTTTCCTTCAGAAGGCGTGGTGGCCGGCGCGGGGGCGCCGTTGTTGCGTGCGCGCGAGAGAGGGAGAGAGCAAGGGCGGCGGCTAGGGTTAGGTCTCCCGGCTCCCTAAGGAAGCCGAGCAAATATGACTGCTTCTTTCTTAATCCCAACATGGGTCCTTACACAAGTTTATATAATCCTCCTAATAAGATAATTGGGCTAAGCCCCTAATAACGATAAGATAAACTGGGCTACAACTAACTGGGCTAAGCCCCTAATATGTCGGTCATAACATCTCTCCCCGCCTGCACAAAAAGCTCGTCCTCGAGCTGGAAGGCGGGGAAGCGCTTGCAGAACTCCTCGAGGTGATCAATGGGCGCCCAACACCTCCGCATCAGCTGGGGCAGGCAGGTCGCCGAGCCCAGCGGCGGTAGTGTCCTCCTCAATGTAGTTCGTAGCCTCCGGGTAGAAGAGTCGCGGGCAGACGTGGTCGGGCACGTAGGGCTCGTCGTAGTTGAAGCACAACCCTTGGAGGTGAGCCGGCGGAACGGGCACGCCACGGACGCAACGAGGGGTGCCGCGGAAGCCTGAGCAAGCCGACCCTGCACGGGAACTTCTGGCCAGGGCGGCGACCCAGTGGCCCGGGGTAGTGGCGCCTGCTGGATGGCCACCGCACGGCGCTCGAACATGCGGGCATAGTACATGGCCGTTTGGAGGTCCTGTGGCCCGTGCATTTCCACGTCCACGCGAATGTGGTCCGGTAGGCTGCCGACGAAGAGCTCAGCCCGCTGAGCCGAAACACCGAGGGCGTGGCACGCCAATGTCTGGAAGCGGTCGACGAAGTCTTGCACTGTGGTGAGGAACGGATGGCACCCAAGCTCCGCCAGACGACTCCCGCGTATAGGTGGACCGAAGCGCAAGAGGCACAGATCACGAAAACGCTCCCATGGCGGCATGCCGCCCTCGTCCTGCTCGAGGGCGTAATACCACGTTTGGGCGGAGCCGCGTAGATCATAGGAGGTGATCCAGGTGCGGTCAGACGCGAGCGTGCGCTGCGCCCTAAAAAATTGGTCGCATTGGTTGAGCCAATTCAGGGGGTCGACGGTGCCGTCGTAGGTAGCGAACTCTAGCCTGGAGAATCTTGGCGGTGGCTGGGCATGGACGACGGGCAGGTATGTGTCATCCGTGTGGAACAGCGAGGGCGACGGTGCCGAGTGTGCAGGCTGCAGAGTACCGCCATGGAAAAGGGGCCCATCGACACCATCATAGGGACCGCGGCACCCGAGGACCCACCGAACTGCATGGTCGGGGGCGGCGCTGGCAGTGACATCACGTGCGGCTGTCTTGAGGCCATTGTATAGACTGGCTCAATGGACTCGATGAGCCAGGCCGGTAGCGGAGATGGCGACGGGGGAAACTGACCTGGTGGATGGGCACCCCGGGTGCCGTCTACGGAAGGACCGACCCCGAAATTGCCGATGGCGACGGTGGCGGCTGCTGTTGCAGCGGCAACGGCATGATGGATGCGACGGAAGTCGTCGGTGGTGGCGGCTGCCACGGGAGCTGCTGCGGCCCTGTGATGGTGGTGGCGGGGGCGGGCGAAGGCAGCCCATAGTGCCCCCCGAGGAAGGTGCAGATGCCCTGGACCGCCTGAGTCAGGTCCCGAAACGCCGCCGTCATCTCCTCCAGGGTGAGCACGGCGGAGGCGGGCGTGGGTGGCGTCCAGACGGCGGAGGAGACTAGCCCGGTCAGGTACGACATGCTCGCCGTGGTGGTCATCAGTGTCGAGGATGCGATCGGCAGCGGGAGGGAGGGGGTGGGCAGTGGTACGGACATGATCGAGCCTGAGACACCTGATACCAGATTGGTAGGAACCGGATCCCTACCAGGGCGAGATCTCAGGTTGTAGGGGTGGAAGGAGGGATGGCGTGGTCACCGACGCTGGGGCACCGTCGTTGCGTGCGCGCAAGAGAGGGAGAGAGCAGGAGGCGACGTCTAGGGTTAGGTCTCCCGGCCCCCTAAGAAAGCTGATAAGATATGATTGCTTCTTGCTTAATCCCAAAACGGGTCCTTACACTAGTTTATATAATCCTCCTAATAAGATAATTGGGCTAAGCCCCTAATAATGATAAGATAAACTGGGCACAACTAACTGGGCTAAGCCCCTAATATGCCGGTCATAACATCCCCTCTCTCTCCCATTACTCCATAGTTCTTCTGTCCTCGTTCTAGTAGCACTTGGCGAAGCCCTGCTGAAGTAGCTCCACCACCACCATCACCACCACGCCATCATGCTGGTTGTGATCCCATTTACTTCTCCGCCTTATCTTGCCGGATCAAGGAGCAGGAGACGTCATCAAGCCGCACGTGTGCTAAACTTGGAGGTGCCATCCGTTCAGCACTAGATCGGTTGGATCGTGATTGGATCGCGAAGAGTACAACTACATCAACCGCGTTATATACGCTTCCGCTTTCGGTCTATGAGGGTATGTAGACACACTCTTCCCTCTTGTTGCTATGCTTCTCCTAGATAGATCTTGGGTGTTCGTAGGAACTTTTTTTCTTTTCATGCTTCGTTCCCCATCAGTGGCATCATGAGCTAGGTCTATGCATAGATGTATATGCGTGAATAGAACACAAAGAGTTGTGGGTGTTGATGCTCAAATTGCTTACCTCTCTTGTCTTATTTGGACTCGACGGTATTGTGGGATGAAGCGGCTCGGACCAATCTTACATGTCCTCGCACATGAGACCAGTTCCATCGACTAACATGCAACTTATTTTGCATAAGGTGGCTAGCGGGTGTCTGTCTCTCCTACTTTAGTTGAATCTAATTTGAGAAAGGCGGTCCTTATAGAAGGTTAAAAGGAAAATTGATTATCACCGTTCTGACTTTGCATAGGTAAGAACGGTTCTTGCTAGTTGCCCATAGTAGCCACGTAAAATTTGCAATAACAAAGTAGAGGACGTCTAACTTGTTTTTGCAGGGCATGTTGTGATGTGGTATGGCCAAAACGTGATGATATATATATATTGTTGTATGAGATGATCATATTTTGTAATAGGTTCACGACTTACATGTCGATGAGTATGCAACCGGCAGGAGCCATAGGGTTGTCTTTAATTTATTAATCGCCATGTAATTGTTTTACTTTATCGCTATGCGTTAGCAATAGTTGTAGAAGCAATAGTTGGCAGAGACGACCATGTGACGACACGATGATGGAGATCATGGTGTCATGCCGGTGACGATGGAGATCATGCTGGTGCTTTGGAGATGGAGATCAAGGGTGTGTTTGTTGGAAATATGCCCTAGAGGCAATAATAAAAGCATTATTATTATATTTCCTTGTTCATGATAATTGTCTTTATTCATGCTATAATTGTGTTATCCGGAAATCATAATACATGTGTGAATACTTAGACACCAACATGTCCCTAGTAAGCCTCTAGTTGACTAGCTCGTTGATCAACAGATAGTCATGGTTTCCTGACTATGGACATTGGATGTCATTGATAACGAGATCACATCATTAGGAGAATGATGTGATGGACAAGACCCAATCCTAAACATAGCACAAGATCGTATAGTTCGTTTGCTAGAGTTTTCCAATGTCAAGTATCTTTTCCTTAGACCATGAGATCGTGTAACTCCCGGATACCGTAGGAGTGCTTTGGGTGTACCAAACGTCACAACGTAACTGGGTGACTATAAAGGTATACTACGGGTATCTCCGAAAGTGTCTGTTGGGTTGGCGCGGATCAAGACTGGGATTTGTCACTCCGTATGACGGAGAGGTATCACTGGGCCCACTCGGTAATGCATCATCATTATGAGCTCAAAGTGACCAAGTGTCTGGTCACGGGATCATGCATTACGGTACGAGTAAAGTGACTTGCCGGTAACGAGATTGAACATGGTATTGGGATACCGACGATCGAATCTCGGGCCAGTAGCATACCGATTGACGAAGGGAATTGTATACGGGGTTGCTTGAATCCTCGACGTCGTGGTTCATCCGATGAGATCATTGAGGAGCATGTGGGAGCCAACATGGGTATCTAGATCCCGCTGTTGGTTATTGACCGGAGAGCAATCTCGGTCATGTCTACATGTCTCCCGAACCCGTAGGGTCTACACACTTAAGGTTTGGTGACGCTAGGGTTGTAGGGATATGTATATGCAGTAACCCGAATATTGTTCGGAGTCCCGGATGAGATCCCGGACGTCACAAGGAGTTCCGGAATGGTCCGTAGGTAAAGAATTATATATAGGAAGTGCTATTTCGGCCGTCGGGACAAGTTTCGGGGTCACCGGTATTGTACCGGGACCACCGGAAGGGTCCCGGGGGTCCACCAGGTGGGGCCACCTATCCTGGAGGGCCCCATGGGCTGAAGTGGGAAGGGATCCAGCCCAAAGTGGGCTGGGGCGCCACTTCCCCTAGGGCCCATGCGCCTAGGGTGGGGGAAACCCTAAAGGGGGGGCGCCCCCTTGCTTGGGGGGCAAGCCCCCCACCCCTTGGCCGCCGCCCCCCTAGGAGATTGCATCTCCTAGGGCCAGCGCCCCCCCTAGGCCCCCCTATATATAGTGGGGGGGATGGAGGACCTCTTACCTTTGCCTTTGGTGCCTCCCTCTCCCTCTCCAACACCTCCTCCTCCTCCATAGAGCTTGGCGAAGCCCTGCTGGAGTACTACAGCTCCATCACCACCACGCCGTCGTGCTGTTGCTGGAGCCATCTTCCTCAACCTCTCCTTCCCCCTTGCTGGATCAAGAAGGAGGAGACGTTACGCTGACCGTACGTGTGTTGAACGCGGAGGTGCCGTCCGTTCGGCGCTAGGATCTCCGGTGATTTGGATCACGTCGAGTACGACTTCCTCATCCCCGTTCTTTGAACGCTTCCGCGCATGATCTACAAAGGTATGTAGATGAAATCCAATCACTCGTTGCTAGATGAACTCCTAGATGGATCTTGGTGAAACCGTAGGAAATTTTTTGTTTTTCTGCAACGTTCCCCAACAGTGGCATCATGAGCTAGGTCTATGCGTAGTTCTCTTTGCACGAGTAGAACACAATTTGTTGTGGGCGTAGATGTTGTCAACTTTCTTGTCGCTACTAGTCTTATCTTTCTTCAGCGGTATTGTGGGATGAAGCGGCCCGGACCAACCTTACACGTACGCTTACGTGAGACCGGTTCCACCGACTAACATGCACAAGTTGCATAAGGTGGCTGGCGGGTGTCTGTCTCTCCCACTTTAGTTGGAGCGGATTCGATGAAAAGGGTCCTTATGAAGGGTAAATAGAAGTTGACAAATCACGTTGTGGCTTTCACGTAGGTAAGAAAACGTTCTTGCTAGAACCCTATTGCAGCCACGTAAAACTTGCAACAACAATTAGAGGACGTCTAACTTGTTTTTGCAGCAAGTGTTCTGTGATGTGATATGGCCAAAGTTGTGATGAATGATGAATGATATATATGTGATGTATGAGATGTTCATGCTATTGTAATAGGAATCACGACTTGCATGTCGATGAGTATGACAACCGGCAGGAGCCATAGGAGTTGTCTTTATTTTTTGTATGACCTGCGTGTCATTGAGAAACGCCATGTAAATTACTTTACTTTATTGCTAAACGCGTTAGCCGTAGTAGTAGAAGTAATAGTTGGCGAGCAACTTCATGGAGACACGATGATGGAGATCATGATGATGGAGATCATGGTGTCATGCCGGTGACAAGATGATCATGGAGCCCCAAGATGGAGATCAAAGGAGCTATGTGATATTTGCCATATCATGTCACTATTATTATTTGATTGCATGTGATGTTTATCATGTTTCTGCATCTTGTTTACTTAGAACGATGGTAGTAAATAAGATGATCCCTCATAATAATTTCAAGAAAGTGTTCCCCCTAACTGTGCACCGTTGCGACAGTTCGTTGTTTCGAAGCACCACGTGATGATCGGGTGTTAGATTCCAACGTTCACATACAACGGGTGTAAGACAGATTTACACATGCAAACACTTAGGTTGACTTGACGAGCCTAGCATGTGCAGACATGGCCTTGGAACACAGAAGACCAAAAGGTCGAGCATGAGTCGTATAGAAGATACTTGTTCACCGATGTTGACTAGTCCGTCTCACGTGATGATCGGACACGGCCTAGTTAACTCGGATCATGTTATACTTAGATTACTGGAGGGATGTCTATCTAAGTGGGAGTTCATTGAATAATTTGATTAGATGAACTTAATCATCATGAACTTAGTCTGAAAATTTTACAATATGTCTTGTAGATCAAATGGCCAACGTAGTCCTCAACTTCAACGCGTTCCTAGAGAAAACCAAGCTGAAAGACGATGGCAGCAACTACATGGACTGGGTCCGGAACCTGAGGATCATCCTCATAGCTGCCAAGAAAGATTATGTCCTACAAGCACCGCTAGGTGACGCACCTGTTCTCCCTGCAGAACAAGACGTTATGAACGCTTGGCAGGCACGTACCGATGACTACTCCCTCGTTTAGTGCGGCATGCTTTACAGCTTAGAGCCAGGGCTCCAAAAGCGTTTTGAGAGACACGGAGCATATGAGATGTTCGAAGAGCTGAAAATGGTTTTCCAAGCTCATGCCCGGGTCGAGAGATATCAAGTCTCTGACAAGTTCTTCAGCTGTAAGATGGAGGAAAACAGTTCTGTCAGTGAGCACATACTCACTATGTCTGGGTTGCATAAACGCTTGACTCAGCTGGGAGTTAATCTCCCGGATGACGCGGTCATTGACAGAATCCTTCAGTCGCTTCCACCAAGCTACAAGAGCTTTGTGATGAACTTCAATATGCAGGGGATGGAAAAGACCATTCCTGAAGTATTTGCAATGCTGAAATCAGCAGAGGTAGAAGTCAAAAAGGAACATCAAGTGTTGATGGTGAATAAAACCACTAAGTTCAAGAAGGGCAAGGGTAAGAAAGCCTTCAAGAAGGACGGCAAGGGAGTTGCCGCGCCTGGCAAGCAAGCTGCCGGGAAGAAGCCAAAGAATGGACCCAAGCCCGAGACTGAGTGCTTTTATTGCAAGGGAAGTGGTCACTGGAAGCGGAACTGCCCCAAATACTTAGCGGACAAGAAGGCCGGCATCACGAAAGGTATATGTGATATACATGTAATTGATGTGTACCTTACCAGTACTCGTAGTAGCTCCTGGGTATTTGATACCGGTGCGGTTGCTCACATTTGTAACTCAAAACAGGAGCTGCGGAATAAGCGGAGACTGGCGAAGGACGAGGTGACGATGCGCGTCGGGAATGGTTCCAAGGTCAATGTGATCGCCGTCGGCACGCTACCTCTACATTTACCTTCAGGATTAGTTTTAAACCTTAATAATTGTTATTTAGTTCCAGCTTTGAGCATGAACATTGTATCAGGATCTCGTTTAATTCGAGATGGCTACTCATTTAAATCCGAGAATAATGGTTGTTCTATTTATATGAGAGATATGTTTTATGGTCATGCTCCGATGGTGAATGGTTTATTCTTAATGAATCTCGAGCGTAATGCTACACATGTTCATGTGAGTACCAAAATATGTAAGATTGATAATGATAGTCCCACATACTTGTGGCACTGCCGCCTTGGTCACATAGGTGTCAAACGCATGAAGAAGCTCCATGCTGATGGACTTTTAGAGTCTCTTGATTACGAATCATTTGACACATGCGAACCATGCCTCATGGGTAAAATGACCAAGACTCCGTTCTCAGGAACAATGGAGCGATCAACCAACTTATTGGAAATCATACATACTGATGTGTGCGGTCCAATGAGTGTTGAGGCTCGCGGTGGCTATCGTTATGTTCTCACCCTCACTGATGACTTGAGTAGATATGGGTATGTCTACTTAATGAAACACAAGTCTGAGACCTTTGAAAAGTTCAAGGAATTTCAGAGTGAGGTTGAGAATCAACGTGACAGGAAAATCAAGTTCCTGCGATCAGATCGTGGAGGAGAATACTTGAGTCACGAGTTTGGCACACACTTAAGAAAATGTGGAATAGTTTCACAACTCACGCCGCCTGGAACACCTCAGTGTAATGGTGTGTCCGAACGTCGTAATCGCACTCTATTAGATATGGTGTGATCTATGATGTCTCTTACCGATTTACCGCTATCTTTTTGGGGCTATGCTTTAGAGACTGCCGCATTCACTTTAAATAGGGCTCCGTCGAAATCCGTTGAGACGACACCGTATGAATTATGGTTTGGGAAGAAACCTAAGCTGTCATTTCTAAAAGTTTGGGGATGCAATGCTTATGTCAAGAAACTTCAACCTGAAAAGCTCGAACCCAAGTCGGAAAAATGCGTCTTCATAGGATACCCTAAAGAAACTATTGGGTATACCTTCTACCTCAGATCCGAAGGCAATATCTTTGTTGCCAAGAATGGATCCTTTCTAGAGAAAGAGTTTCTCTCAAAAGAAGTAAGTGGGAGGAAAGTAGAACTTGATGAAGTATTACCTCTTGAACCGGAAAATGGCGCAACTCAAGAAAATGTTCCTGAGGTGCCTGCACCGACTAGAGAGGAAGTTAATGATGATGATCATGAAACTTCAGATCAAGTTGCTACTGAACTTCGTAGGTCCACAAGGACACGTTCCGCACCAGAGTGGTACGGCAACCCTGTCTTGGAAATCATGTTGTTAGACAACGGTGAACCTTCGAACTATGAAGAAGCGATGGCAGGCCCGGATTCCGACAAATGGCTAGAAGCCATGAAATCCGAGATAGGATCCATGTATGAAAACGAAGTATGGACTTTGACTGACTTGCCTGTTGAGCGGCGAGCCATAGAAAATAAATGGATCTTTAAGAAGAAGACAGACGCAGATGGTAATGTGACCATCTATAAAGCTCGGCTTGTCGCTAAGGGTTATCGACAAGTTCAAGGGGTTGACTACGATGAGACTTTCTCACCGGTAGCGAAGCTAAAGTCTGTCCGAATCATGTTAGCAATTGCCGCATTCTATGATTATGAGATATGGCAGATGGACGTCAAAACGGCATTCCTTAATGGTTTCCTTAAGGAAGAATTGTATATGATGCAGCCGGAAGGTTTTGTCGATCCTAAGAATGCTGACAAGGTGTGCAAGCTCCAACGCTCGATTTATGGGCTGGTGCAAGCATCTCGGAGTTGGAACATTCGCTTTGATGAGATGATCAAAGCGTTTGGGTTTACGCAGACTTATGGAGAAGCCTGTGTTTACAAGAAAGTGAGTGGGAGCTCTGTAGCATTTCTCATATTATATGTAGATGACATACTTTTGATGGGAAATGATATAGAACTCTTGGACAACATTAAGGCCTACTTGAATAAGAGTTTTTCAATGAAGGACCTTGGAGAAGCTGCATATATATTAGGCATCAAGATCTATAGAGATAGATCAAGACGCCTCATAGGTCTTTCACAAAGCACATACCTTGATAAGATATTGAAGAAATTCAATATGGATCAGTCTAAGAAGGGGTTCTTGCCTGTGTTACAAGGTGTGAAATTGAGCTCAGCTCAATGTTCGACCACGGCAAAAGATATAGAAGAGATGAGTGTCATCCCCTATGCCTCAGCCATAGGTTCTATTATGTATGCCATGCTGTGTACCAGACCTGATGTAAACCTTGCCGTAAGTTTGGTAGGAAGGTACCAAAGTAATCCCGGCAAGGAACACTGGACAGCGGTCAAGAATATCCTGAAGTACCTGAAAAGGACTAAGGAAATGTTTCTCGTTTATGGAGGTGACGAAGAGCTCATCGTAAAAGGTTACGTCGACGCTAGCTTCGACACAGATCTGGATGACTCCAAGTCACAAACCGGATACGTGTATATTTTGAATGGTGGGGCAGTAAGCTGGTGCAGTTGCAAGCAGAGTGTCGTGGCGGGATCTACATGTGAAGCGGAGTACATGGCAGCCTCGGAGGCAGCGCATGAAGCAATTTGGGTGAAGGAGTTCATCACCGACCTAGGAGTCATACCCAATGCGTCGGGGCCAATCAAACTCTTCTGTGACAACACTGGAGCTATTGCACTTGCCATGGAGCCCATGTTTCACAAGAAGACCAGGCACATCAAGCGTCGCTTCAACTCCATTCGTGAAAATGTTTAAGATGGAGACATAGATATTTGTAAAGTACATACGGACCTGAATGTAGCAGATCCGTTGACTAAACCTCTCCCTAGAGCAAAACATGATCAACACCAGAATTCCATGGGTGTTCGATTCATCACAATGTAACTAGATTATTGACTCTAGTGCAAGTGGGAGACTGTTGGAAATATGCCCTAGAGGCAATAATAAAAGCATTATTATTATATTTCCTTGTTCATGATAATTGTCTTTATTCATGCTATAATTGTGTTATCCGGAAATCGTAATACATGTGTGAATACTTAGACACCAACATGTCCCTAGTAAGCCTCTAGTTGACTAGCTCGTTGATCAACAGATAGTCATGGTTTCCTGACTATGGACATTGGATGTCATTGATAACGAGATCACATCATTAGGAGAATTATGTGATGGACAAGACCCAATCCTAAACATAGCACAAGATCGTATAGTTCGTTTGCTAGAGTTTTCCAATGTCAAGTATCTTTTCCTTAGACCATGAGATCGTGTAACTCCCGGATACCGTAGGAGTGCTTTGGGTGTACAAAACGTCACAACGTAACTGGGTGACTATAAAGGTATACTACGGGTATCTCCGAAAGTGTCTGTTGGGTTGGCACGGATCAAGACTGGGATTTGTCACTCCGTATGACGGAGAGGTATCACTGGGCCCACTCGGTAATGCATCATCATTATGAGCTCAAAGTGACCAAATGTCTGGTCACGGGATCATGCATTACGGTACGAGTAAAGTGAGTTGCCGGTAACGAGATTGAACAAGGTATTGGGATACCGACGATCGAATCTCGGGCAAGTAGCATACCGATTGACGAAGGGAATTGTATACGGGGTTGCTTGAATCCTCGACATTGTGGTTCATCCGATGAGATCATCAAGGAGCATGTGGGAGCCAACATGGGTATCCAGATCCCGCTGTTGGTTATTGACCGGAGAGCGATCGACGGTCATGTCTACATGTCTCCCGAACCCGTAGGGTCTACACACTTAAGGTTCGGTGACGCTAGGGTTGTAGGGATATGTATATGCAGTAACCCGAATATTGTTCGGAGTCCCGGATGAGATCCCGTACGTCACAAGGAGTTCCGGAATGGTCCGGAGGTAAAGAATTATATATAGAAAGTGCTATTTCGGCCGCCGGGACAAGTTTCGGGGTCACCGGTATTGTACCGGGACCACCGGAAGGGTCCCGGGGGTCCACCGGGTGGGGCCACCTATCCCGGAGGGCCCCATGGGCTGAAGTGGGAAGGGATCCAACCCAAAGTGGGCTGGGGCACCACTTCCCCTAGGGCCCATGCGCCTAGGGTGGGGGAAACCCTAAAGGGGGGGCGCCCCCTTGCTTGGGGGGCAAGCCCCCCACCCCTTGGCCGCCGCCCCCCTAGGAGATTGCATCTCCTAGGGCCGGCGCCCCCCTAGGCCCCCCTATATATAGTGGGGGGGGATGGAGGACCTCTTAGCTTTGCCTTTGGTGCCTCCCTCTCCCTCTCCAACACCTCCTCCTCCTCCATAGAGCTTGGCGAAGCCCTGCTGGAGTACTGCAGCTCCATCACCACCACGCCGTCGTGCTGCTGCTGGAGCCATCTTCCTCAACCTCTCCTTCCCCCTTGCTGGATCAAGAAGGAGGAGACGTTACGCTGACCGTACGTGTGTTGAACACGGAGGTGCCGTCCGTTCGACGCTAGGATCTCCGGTGATTTGGATCACGTCGAGTACGACTTCCTCATCCCCGTTCTTTGAACGCTTCTGCGCGTGATCTACAAAGGTATGTAGATGAAATCCAATCAGTCGTTGCTAGATGAACTCCTAGATGGATCTTGGTGAAACCGTAGGAAATTTTTTGTTTTTCTGCAACGTTCCCCAACAGTGTTTAGTTGATGTCATCAAGTGGAATGTAATGGGTCGGTTCCGTCCCCAAAGCCCGTTCCCATGTTTGGTTTGTCGAAGGAATGAGAACCCACCGATTCCAGAGAATGGCATATTCCTTGTTTATGCGGAACTAAGTGATACCTCCAAATCCAGCGGACGACATGGAACGACTCTCGCTCGTCTTTCCTAGTTTCCCTCCCCGGCGCTGCATCTGCCTCCCAACCTTGCGCGCGCCACCGCCAGCAACCCCACCGCGCGCGGCCATGAATGGCCACCGCTGCATCCGTCGCGCTCGTAGTCGCCCGGCCACACCTGCGTCTGCCCCTTCCCTGCGCCGCAGCTCCCTCCGCATCCTTGCGTGTGCCGCCGCCGACAGCCCGACCTCGTGCGGCCATGACTTGCCGCTGCCGCATCCTCACGCTGGCGCTGCTTGCCGTCGCGCCGGCCGCGTCCCAGCCTGGCGCACCCGATGCGTCCCACCGAGAAGGGAGGTCGGGCGGCTCTCTCAATCATCTTCTTCAGCCGAGCATGGAGGCCGGGCAGCCCTCTCACTCGTCTTCTTCAGCCGGGCATGGAGGCTGGGCACACCAAAGGCGCTATCGTCGGGGAGCTTTGGCCGCCGCACCAAGGAGCTTGTGGTGTGCAGTGACATTAGCCGTGGATGTTTTTGCAGGCACTGAACTCCAGATTAATATACGGCAGCGTCAAGTACATGTGTTCTTCCGTATTCAGATTCAGTGTTCCGTGGGTATTCTTTTGTACTGCAGCGTCAAGTACATTTTCTCATTACAATCGACGGAATCAAGTGTTCAACATTCAGTTTAGTTTTTTTATCAAAACTCTAATTCATCATGTAATAAAGTGAGATGAAAAATTCCATTCCATCTATCAAACCAAACACTAAAATGTACTCATTCCATTCCTCGAAACCCCTCCTACCAAACATAAGGATGGAACCGACCCATTCTAGTGGAATGGAACCATGACATTCCATTCCATTTCGTTCTGAAACCAAACACACCCCAAAGGTACGACATGATAATGGCCATATCATGTCACATATTGATTGCATGTAATGTTTATCCTTTTTATGCATCTTATTTTGCTTAGAATGACGGTAGGATTATAAGATGATCCCTTCACTTAATTTCGAGAAACTGTCTCCCTAAGTATGCACCGTTGCAAAAGTTCGTCGTTTCGAAGCACCTCATGATGATCGGGTGTGATAGACTCCACGTTCGCATACAACGGGTGTAAGCTAGTTTTACACATGCGGAATACTTGGGTTAAACTTGACGAACCTAGCATGTACAGACATGGCCTCAGGACACAGGAGACCAAAAGGTCGAACATGAGTCATATAGTAGATATGATCAACATGAAGATGTTCACCATTGATGACTACCCCATCTCACGTGATGATCGAACATGGGTTAGTTGATTTGGATTATGTGTCACTTAGACAACTTGAGGGATGTTGATTTAAGTGGGAGTTCATTAGTAATTTGATTAGCTGAACTAAATTATCATGAGCTTAGTCTTTAATTGTCTTTGCAAAATTTGTGTTGTAGATCAATGGACCGCGCTGTAGTTCCCCTGAATTTTAATGCATTCCTAGAGAAAGCTAAGTTGAAAGATGATGGAAGGAACTATGCGGACTGGGTCCGTAACTTCAGGATTATCCTCACTGCTGCAGAGAAGGCCTATGTCCTTGATGCACCACTATGTGATGCACCCCCTCCAGCGTCATCTGTGGATGTTGTGAACATCTGGAGGGCACGTTCTGATGACTAATCAATAGTTTAGTGTGTGCTTTACAACTTAGAACCGAGGCCCCAAAGACTTTTTGAGCACCACGGAGCAAATGAGATGTTCCAGGAGCTGTAATTGGTATTTCAAGATCATGCCTAGGTCGAGAGGTATGACATCTATGACAAGTTCTTTAGCTGTAAAATGGAGGAGAACAATTCTATTAGTGAGCATATACTCAGAATGTCTGGGTTGCACAACCGCTTGACTCAGTTGGGAGTTAATCTTCCAGATGACTCGGTTATTGACAGAATCCTTCAATCACTGCCTATTGGGGAACATAGTATTTCAAAAAAAATCCTACGATCACGCAAGATCTATCTAGGAGAAGCATAGCAACAAGCGGGGAGAGTGTGTCCACGTACCCTCGTAGACCGAAAGCGGAAGTGTTTAGTAACGCGGTTGATGTAGTCGAACGTCTTCACGATCCAACCGATCAAGTACCGAATGCACGACACCTCCGCGATCTGCACACGTTCAGCTCGGTGACGCCCCTCGAACTCTAGCTCCAGCTGAGGCCGAAGGAGAGTTTCGTCAGCACGACGGCGTGGTGACGATGATGATGAAGTTACCGACGTGGGGCTTCATCTAAGCACTACGACAATATGACCGAGGTGGAAATCTGTGGAGGGGGCACCGCACACGGCTAAGAAATCAACTTGTGTGTCTATGGAGTGCCCCCTTCCCGTATATAAAGGAGGGGAGGAGTGGGTCGGCCAGCCTCAAGGAGCGCACCCTAGGGGGGAATCCTACTCCTACTAGGAATAGGTTCCCCCCTTTCCTAGTCCAACAAGGAGGTGAAGGAAGGAGCAAGGGGGGAGAAGGAAGGAGGGGGGCGCCGCGCCCACCCCTTGTCCAATTCGGACTGGGGGGCGCACGCCACCTCCTGGCCGGCCCTCTCTCCTCTAAGGCCCATGGTGGCCCATTAACTTCCGGGGGGGGGGTCCGGTAACCCTCCAGCACTCCGACTTTGTCTGATACTATCTAGAACACTTCCGGTGTCCGAATAACATGCATATATCAATCTTTATTTATCGACCATTTCGAGACTTCTCGTCATGTCTGTGATCACATTCGGGACTCCGAACAACCTTCGGTACATCAAATCACACAACTCATAATACATATCGTCATCGAACGGTAAGCATGCGGACCCTACGGGTTTGAGAACTATGTAGACATGAGCGAGACACTTCTCTGGTCAATAACCAATAGCGGAACCTGGATGCTCATATTGGTTCCTACATATTCTACGAAGATCTTTATCGGTTAAACCGCACAACAACATACGTTGTTCCCTTTGTCATCGGTATGTTACTTGCCCGAGATTCGATCATCGGTATCATCATACCTAGTTCAATCTCGTTACTGGCAAGTCTCTTTACTCGTTCCGTAGTGCATCATCCCGTAACTAACTCATTAGTCACATTGCTTGCAAGGCTTATAGTGATGTGCATTACCGAGAGGGCCCAGAGACACCTCTCCGAAAATCGGAGTGACAAATCCTAAACTCGATCTATGCCAACTCAACAAACACCACCGGAGACACCTGTAGAGCATCTTTATAATCACCCAGTTAAGTTGTTACGTTTGATAGCACACTAAGTGTTCCTGTGGTATTCGGGAGTTGCATAATCTCATAGTCATGGGAACATGTATAAGTCATGAAGAAAGCAATAGCAATAAACTAAACGATCATAGTGCTAAGCTAACGGATGGGTCTTGTCCATCATATCATTCTCTAATGATGTGATCCCGTCATCAAATGACAACACATGTCTATGGCTAGGAAACTTAACCATCTTTGATTAACGAGCTAGTCTAATAGAGGCATACTAGGGACACTCTATTTGTCTATTTATTCACACATGTACTAAGTTTCCGGTTACTACAATTCTAGCATGAATAATAAAATTTTTATCATGATATAACGAAATAGGAATAACAACTTTATTATTGCCTCTAGGGAATATTTCCTTCAGTCCCACTTGCACTAGAGTCAATAATCTAGATTACATAGTAATTATTCTAACACCCATGGAGTCTTGGTGCTGATCATGTTTTGCTCGTGAGAGAGGCTTAGTCAACGGGTCTGCAACATTCAGATCCGTATGTATCTTACAAATCTCTGTGTATCCCTCCTTGACTTGATCGTGGATGGAATTGAAGTGTCTCTTGATGTGCTTGGTTCTCTTGTGAAATCTGGATTCCTTTGCCAAGGCAATTGCACCCGTATTGTCACAAAATATTTTCATTGGACCCGATGCACTAGGTATGACACCTACATCGGATATGAAATCCTTCATACAGACTCCTTCATTTGCAGCTTCCGAAGCAGCTATGTACCTCGCTTCACACGTAGATCCCGCCACAACGCTTTGCTTGGAACTGCACCAACTGACAGCTCCACCATTCAATATAAACATGTATCCGTTTGTGACTTAGAGTCATCCGGATCAGTGTCAAAGCTTGCATCAACGTAACCATTTACAATGATCTCTTTGTCACCTCCATAAACAAGAAACATATCCTTAGTCCTTTTCAGGTATTTCAGGATGTTCTTGACCGCTGTCCAGTGATCCACTCCTAGATTACTTTGGTACCTCCCTGCTAAACTAATAGCAAGGCACACATCAGGTCTGGTACACAACATTGCATACATGATAGAACCTATGGCTGAGGCATAGGGAATGACTTCCATTTTCTCTCTATCTTCTGCGATGGTCGAGCATTGAGTCTCACTCAACTTCATACCTTGTAACACAGGCAAGAACCCTTTCTTTGACTGATTCATTTTGAACTTCTTCAAAAATCTTGTCAAGGTATGTGCTTTAGAAAGCCCTATTAAGCGTCTTGATCTATCTCTATAGATCCTGATGCCCAAAATATAAGTAGCTTCACCGAGGTCTTTTATTGAAAAACTCTTATTGAAGTATCCTTTTATGCTATCCAGAAATTCTACATCATTTCCAATCAACAATATGTCATCCACATATAATATCAGAAATGCTACAAAGCTCCCACTCACTTTCTTGTAAATACATGCTTCTCCAAAAGTCTGTATAAAACCATATGCTCTGATCACCTCATCAAAGCATATATTCCAACTCTGAGATGCTTGCACCAGTCCATAAATGGATCGCTGGAGCTTGCACACTTTGTTAGCACCTTTATGATCGACAAAATCTTATGGTTGCATCATATACAACTCTTCTTTAAGAAATCCATTAAGGAATGCAGTTTTGATGTCCATTTGCCAGATTTCATAATCATAAAATGCGGTAATTCCTAACATGATTCGGACAGACTTAAGCATTGCTACGGGTGAGAAGGTCTCATGGTAGTCAACTCCTTGAACTTGTCGAAAACCTTTGGCAACAAGTTGAGCTTTGTAGACAGTAACATTACCGTCAGCGTCAATCTTCTTCTTGAAGATCCATTTATTTTCTATGGCTTGCCGATTATCGGGCAAGTCAACCAAAGTCCACACTTTGTTCTCATACATGGATCCCATCTCAGATTTCATGGCCTCAAGCCATTTTGCGGAATCTGGGCTCATCATCGCTTTCTCATAGTTCGTAGGTTCGTCATGGTCAAGTAACATGACCTCCAGAACAGGATTACCGTACCACTCTGGTGCGGATCTTGCTCTGGTTGATCTAAGAGGTTCGGTAGTAACTTGATCACAAGTTTCATGATCATCATCATTAGCTTCCTCACTAATTGGTGTAGGAATCACTGGAACTGATTTATGTGATGAACTACTTTCCAATAAGGGAGCAGGTACAATTACCTCATCAAGTTCTACTTTCCTCCCACTCACTTCTTTCGAGAGAAACTCCTTCTCTAGAAAGGATCCATTCTTAGCAAAGAATATCTTGCCTTCGGGTCTGTGATAGAATGATACGGCTCAAATAGCTTTGAGACGATTTTATGTAGTGGCCCTGATCTTTCACTCGCGCAAACAGGTAGAAGAAATAGTTTTAGGAAGAAGTAGAAGTGTAGGTGCAAAAGAACCAGTATGGCTAGACTTGATGGATGGATTGATTGTAGAGATCGGAAAGTAGTAGAAGATGCGTACGTGGTAGTTGTAGTACTAGGATAGATGGAGGGATTAAGCTAATGGCAATTAGCGGCGGCGACGGCGACGGTGACGGAGTAATTAGCGATAATAAGAACTAGCAGAAGTAGATGGAGAAGAATGGGAAGCTAGCTAGATCGACCCTTGTAGATCAAGAATCAAACGACACTTGTACCTTGGCGATCGAAGCTGCCGAAACACATGCAATTATCAAACCCTAGACAGGGACGCAGAAGTACAGATACGCATCCATCAGATGAGTTTTCTTCCTGAACTAAAACCTAACCTAGACAACACCGCACCCCTTGCTTATATAGGTGGTGCATAACACATGGGCCAAGCCCGACCTAGACTAGGACATGATGAGGACTCCTCATCAATTACAAGTTGTACGCAGAAAGAAACTAAAAAAAACACAAAAACCAATTAACCAATAAAAAGGACACGCCTCCTTCTCTGCCATGGCATTCTTGTAGGCTTGATTCATCCAGGACCCACGTACATATATTGGCCTTCGTACAAATATTGGCAAGGTGTTCTGAACATAGGCTTCACTTTCTCCCGAGGCACAATCCGAGGAGCAACTTCAGTAGCATATGGAATAGACATCACACCTAAGATTCCTCTCTGTTTTGTAGCACACATTATCTTCTTATGACGCAGAGCGGGAACCACTACTTTTGCATCTTATTTTCATAGCCAGACTCTCGCTTAGAAAATACTTTACTTGGCGATAATGGTGAAACAAGAGTACCTGGGGTGACCGCATCATCCTCCCCCCTTCAAACGAAACCGTCCTCAGTTTCGTAGCACCCTTCAAAATATCCTTGTGTACAAACATATGATCAACCTTGATAGCATTATTACCCATGGGCTGCAGCACACGTTTGATGCCAACATCTCGTAACACGTAAGTGTTCGACCACCCCTCATGTATAGCGTTGCGATCATATTGCCACGGATGACCCAATAGTAATTGGCACACATCCATTGGCACAACGTCACAAATGACCTCATCATAATATGTGCCAATATTGAACTTTACGCGTAGCTTGTGAGTCACCTTCAGACATCCGGAGTTGTACAACCACTCAATGCAATGTGGCTGCGGATGTGGCCATGCCTTCATTCCTAAAGCACCCACCACATGCTTGCTTATGATGTTGGTGTAGCTCCCTCCATCAATAATCAACTTGCAACACTTCTTGTTGATTCGGCATTGTGACTGAAATTTTTTCCACCGCTGTCTTGCGCTTGGAATTTGATCCTCTTTAGCTCGCTGCACCATGATGCATGGAAGATCATAATCCAAAGGATTAGCTTCACTTTCCCCTTCCTTGGGCTCATCAGACTCCAAGTCAGTTTTGTCTTCGGAAACATATCCATCATTAACAAGGAGCACTCTCTTCTTGTTCAGACAATCAATGCGTTTGTGTCCCCTACCTCCACATGTGTAACACACAATCTCACTAGTACGCATAATAGACTGCGCACTTGAATCAGCCCTTGAAGCCACTTTGCTCGCGGCCATAGGTTCTTTTCTCATCTCCTTGTGATCGGTGGCAGCTGACCTATATGATGAAACTGGCTTGACATTATCATCATCATGCGAATAGGAACGCCGTCCCATGCTAAAATTAGTTCGGCCTTTGGAAACTTGCTTTGCTTTGACCCACTGTTCGGCATGCTCTACTTGATGAAGTAGCTCTTGCATATCATTATACTACATTGATAACCCACAAGTATAGGGGATCGCAACAGTTTTCGAGGGTAGAGTATTCAACCCAAATTTATTGATTCGACACAAGGGGAGCCAAAGAATATTCTCAAGTATTAGCAGCTGAGTTGTCAATTCAACCACACCTGGAAACTTAATATCTGCAGCAAAGTGTTTAGTAGCAAAGTAATATGATAGTAGTGGTAACGGTAGCAAAAGGTAACAGTAGTAAAATTAGTGTTTTTGGTATTTTGTAGTGATGATAGCAATAGCAACGGAAAAGTAAATAAGCGAAGAACAATATATGGAAAGCTTGTAGGCAATGGATCGATGATGGAGAATTATGCCGGATGCGGTTCATCATGTAATAGTCATAACCTAGGGTGACACAGAACTAGCTCCAATTCATTGATATAATGTAGGCATGTATTCCGAATATAGTCATACGTGCTTATGGAAAAGAACTTGCATGCCATCTTTTGTCCTACCCTCCCGTGGCAGCAGGGTCCTTACGGAAACTAAGGGATATTAAGGCCTCCTTTTAATAGAGAACCGGAACAAAGCATTAACACATAGTGAATACATGAACTCCTCAAACTACGGTCATCACCGGTAAGTATCCCGATTATTGTCACCTCGGGGTTGAAGGATCATAAAACATAATAGGTGACTATAGACTTGCAAGATAGGATCAAGGACACTCATATATTGATGAAAACATAATAGGTTTAGATATGAAATCATGGCACTCGGGCCCTAGTGACAAGCATTAAGCATAGCAAAGTCATAGCAACATCAATCTCAGAACATAGTGGATACTAGGGATCAAACCCTAACAAAACTAACTCGATTACATGATAGATCCCATCCAACCCATCACCGTCCAGCAAGCCTATGATGGAATTACTCACGCACGGCGGTGAGCATCATGAAATTGGTGATGGAGGATGGTTGATGATGATGATGGCGACGGATTCCCCTCTACGGAGCCCCGAACGGACTCCAGATCAGCCCTCTCGAGAGGTTTTAGGGCTTGGCGGCGGCTCCGTATCGTAAAACGCGATGAATTCTTCTCTCTGATTTTTTATCCCCGAAACACAATATATGGAGTTGGAGTCGGAGAGGCACCAGGGGGCCCACGAGGTAGGGGGCGCGCCCCCACCCTCGTGGACAGGTGGTGGGCCCCCTGGCCTTCATCTTTTGCAGGTATTTTTTATATTTTCCAAAAAGTTGCTCCGTGAAGTTTCAGGTCATTCCGAGAACGTTTGTTTCTGCACATAAATAACACCATGGTAATTCTGCTGAAAACAACATCAGTCCGGGTTAGTTCCATTCAAATCATGCAAGTTAGAGTCCAAAACAAGGGCAAAAGTGTTTGGAAAAGTAGATACGACGGAGACGTATCAACTCCCCCAAGCTTAAACATTTGCTTGTCCTCAAGCAATTCAGTTGACAAACTAAAAGTGATAAAGAAAAACTTTTACAAACTCTGTTTGCTCTTGTTGTTGTAAATATGCAAAGCCAGCATTCAAGTTTTCAGCAAAGATTATAACTAACCACATTCACAATAACGCTTAGGTCTCAAGTTTACTCATATCAATAGCATAATAAACTAGCGAGCAATAATAATAAATCTCGGATGACAACACTTTCTCAAAACAATCATAATATGATATAACAAGATGGTATCTCGCTAGCCCTTTCTGAGACCGCAAAAAATAAATGCAGAGCACCTTTAAAGACCAAGGACTGACTAGACATTGTAATTCATGGTAAAAGAGATCCAGTCAAGTCATACTCAATGTAAATTAACAGTAATGAATGCAAATGACAGCGGTGCTCTCCAACTGGTGCTTTTTAATAAGAGGATGATGACTCAGCATAAAAGTAAATAGATAGGCCCTTCGCAGAGGGAAGCAGGGATTTGTAGAGGTGCCAGAGCTCGGTTTTGAAATAGAGGTGAATAATATTTTGAGCGGTATACTTTCATTGTCAACATAACAACCAAGAGATGGCGATATCTTCCATGCTACACACATTATAGGCGGTTCCCAAACAGAATGGTAAAGTTTATACTCCCCCTTCCACCAACAAGCATCAATCAATGGCTTGCTCGAAACAACGAGTGACTCCAACTAACAAGAGTCCCAGGGGGAGTTTTGTTTGCAATTATTTTGATTTAGTTTGCATAAAGCATGGGACTGGGCATCCCGGTGACCAGCCATTTATCTCGTGAGTGAGGAGCGGAGTCCACTCCTCTTGAGAATAACCCGCCTAACATGGAAGATACAGACAACCCTAGTTGATACATGAGCTATTCGAGCATACAAAACAAGATATTTATTTGAAGGTTTAGAGTTTGGCACATACAAATTACTTGGAACGGCAGGTAGATACCGTATATAGGTAGGTATAGTGGACTCATATGGAATAAATTTGGGGTTTATGGAGTTTGGATGCACAAGCAGTATTCCTGCTTAGTACAGGTGAAGGTTAGCAAAAGACTGGGAAGCGACCAGCTAGAGAGCGACAACAGTCATGAACATGCATTAAAATTAATCAACACCGAATGCAAGCATGAGTAGGATATAATCCACCATGAACATAAATATCGTGAAGGCTATGTTGATTTTGTTTCAACTACATGCATGAACATGTGCCAAGTCAAGTCACTTAAATCATTCAGAGGAGGATACCACCCTATCATACCACATCATAACCAATTTAATAGCATGTTGGCACGCAAGGTAAACCATTATAAGCTCCTAGCTAATCAAGCATGGCACAAGAAACTATGATCTCTAGTTGTCATTGCAAACATGTTTATTCATAATAGGCTGAATCAGGAACGATGAACTAATTATATTTAAAAAAACAAAAGAGGTCAAGTTCATACCAGCTTTTCTCATCTCAGTCAGTCCATCATATATCATCATAATTGCCTTTCACTTGCACGACCAAATAGTGTGAATAATAATAATAATGCACGTGCATTGGACTAAGATGGAATCTGCAAGCATTCAATAAACAGGAGAAGACAAGGCAATATGGGCTCTTTTGCCAGATCAACAATAATGCATATGAGAGCCACTTCAACAATTTAATTATGGTCTTCTCCTATCGACCCCAAAGAAAAGAAAAGAAATAAAACTATTTACACGGGAGAGCTCCCAACAAGTAAAATAAGAACATGAAATATTTTTGGGTTTTCTTTTTAATTACTACTACAAGCATGGAAGGTAAACTAATTAAAAGCTACAACTAAATTTTTTGGTTTTTCTTAAGGTTTATTAAACACACAAGAAGAAAGCATAAAAGGAAAATAAACTAGCATGGATGATACAATGAAAAAGTATGAGCACCGACATCTAGCAATGAGTGTGTGAACATAAATGTAATGTCGGTGGGAAATACGTACTCCCCAAGCTTAGGCTTTTGGCCTAAGTTGGTCTATGGCCACGGTTGGCCTGGCTGATATCCGTAGTAGAAGTTGGGGTCGTACTGAGATGCAGCGGCTATCGCCTCCTGAGCTGCAGTGTGGCGACGAGCGGCCTCCGCTCTCCTCTCGTACTCATCTGCGTCCTCTCTGGTAATAACATATCTTCCTCTAGCCTGATAATCAAAGAAGGCAGGAGCAGGGAGAGTAATATGGACAGCACGGCGTCTGTCAAAGATTAGTCAATACTGGAGAGGTGATTCATTCCTCTCGACAAACTGGTGGTGAACCATAGCATTAGAATCTAGATAAGCAGGAGGTAATTCAATATCATCTTCGCGTATGGCTACACCAAGAAAATTAGCTATGCAGGTTGCATAAATTCCACCAAAGAAATCTCCATTAAATCTATTAAGATGCAACCTACGTGCAAAAATGGCTCCCAAATTATAAGATTTATCTCCTAACACAGCACTCCTAAGAATACTGAGATCAGGGACACACATGTGACATGCCTCATCTTTACCATTAATGCATCTACCTATGAAGAGAGCAAAATAATGTATAGCTGGGAAGTGAATGCTCCCTATGGTAGCTTGTGTTATATCTCTAGATTCTCCCACAGTTATACTAGCAAGAAAATCTCTAAATTCAGATTTGCGAGGATCCCTTATACTACCCCATTATGGAAGTTTGCAAGCAGTGGTGAAGTCCTCTAAGTCCATAGTATAAGAATTTTCATAAAGATCAAACATGACAGTTGGAGAATTACGTGAAGTTGAAAATTCAAACCTCCTCACAAAGGTACTGGTGAGGTTGTGATGCTGACTGCACTTCTCTTCCTCGAAGCTCACAAGAACGGCGTTACGCAAATATGCGTTGAATTCTTCTTTAATTCCTACTCGATCCATAAAATTTTCAGAAGGCCACTCACAAGGACGCATTGGAGTGTCTCTTGGTGGCTCTTCATCAGCATCACGCATTGCAATCCTGGGTCCTTGCTTCCTTGAGGAACCACCTTGGAACATTTTCCTAAGCATTTTTCTTCCTCTGAAAAATTCTGAATTTTTTTAGTAACTTCAAAATAAAAGTAAACCAAACTCAATAATATTGGTAGCAACTACTCCTACAAGTGCCTAGGGCCTATATCATGCATCAAAACTACTTTTGACCATATAAATTTGACATGCAAGCTCAAGAACAGGGTCACCCTAAGCAGCAAAAATTGGCAATGAATAAAGCACTAGAACAAAAACTAATTGGACCAATGGAGGAGTCACATACCAAGGAACAATATCCCCAAGCAGTTTTGTGAGAGGTGCTTTGGGCAAGGAGATCGAAAATGGCAGCAAAACGAGCTTGGACTCGGGTTTGAGCTGGTTATTTGTGTTTGTGGGAGGAAGAAGAAGTGTGTGGGTGCAGGAATAAGTGGAGGAGGGCCACCGTGGGCCCACGAGGCAGGGGGCGCGCCCAGGGGGGTAGGGCGCGCCCTCCACCCTCGTGGGCAGGTGGTTGACCCCCCTGCTATGTTCTCAGTGCCAAATATTCTCAAATATTCCAGAAAAAAAATCATATTTAAATTTCAGGGCATTTGGAGAACTTTTATTTTCGGGGTATTGTATATTGCACAGATAATCAGATAACACATAGAAAAATACTATTTTTATTTTATTTAATATAAATAACAGAAAGTAAAAGGAGGGTACAACAGGTTGTGCCTTCTAGTTTCATCCATCTCATGCTCATCAAAAGGAATCCACTAACAAGGTTGATCAAGTCTTGTTAATGAACTCATTCCGAATAACATGGAACCGAAGAAATTTCGAATAACACTATGTTACCTCAACGGGGATATGCACATCCCCAATAATAAGAATATCATATTTCTTCTTGACAGTTGGAAGAGGAAATTCAAAACCTCCAAATATAATCGATGGAATTTTTCCAATAGAGTTGATACTATGAACTTGAGGTTGTTTCCTCGGAAAGTGTACCGTATGCTCATTGCCATTAACATGAAAAGTGACATTGCCTTTAGTGCAATCAATAACAACCCCTGCAGTATTCAAAAAGGGTCTTCCAAGAATAATAGACATACTATCGTCCTCGAGAATATCAAGAATAACAAAGTCCGTTAAAATAGTAACGTTTGCAACTACAACAGGCACATCCTCACAAATACCGACAGGTATAGCAGTTGATTTATCAGCCATTTGCAAAGATATTTCAGTAGGTGTCAACTTATTCAAATCAAGTCTACGATATAAAGAGAGAGGCATAACACTAACACCGGCTCCAAGATCACATAAAGCAGTTTTAACATAGTTTCTTTTAATGGAGCATGGTATAGTGGGTACTCCTGGATCTCCAAGTATTCCACCCTTAAAAGTATAATTAGCAAGCATGGTGGAAATTTCAGCTTCCGGTATCTTTCTTTTATTAGTAACAATATCTTTCATGTACTTAGCATAAGGATTCATTTTGAGCATATTAGTTAATCACATACGCAAAAAGATAGGTCTAATCATTTCAGGAAAGCGCTCAAAATCCTCATCATCCTTTTTCTTGGATGGTCTAGGAGGAAAAGGCACGGGTTTCTAAACCCATGGTTCTCTTTCTTTACCATGTTTCCTAGCAACAAAGTCTTTATTATCATAACGTTGATTCTTTGATTGTGGGTTATCAAGATCAACATCAGGTTCAATTTCTATATCATTATCATTACTAGGTTGAGCATCGTTATGAACATTATTATCAACATTATTACTAGTTTCAGGTTCATTACCAGATTGTGTCTCAACATCAAAAATAGAAATATCATTTGGATTCTCAGGTGTTTCAATAACAGGTTCACTAGAAGCATGCAAAGTCCTATCATTTTTCTTTTTGTTCTTTTTAGAAGGACTAGGTGCATCTATATTATTTCTCTAAGAATCTTGCTCAATTCTCTTAGGGTAGCCTTCAGGATACAAAGGTTCCTGATTCATTCTACCAGTTCTAGTAGCCACTCTAACAACATTATCATTATCTTTACTATTCAATTCATTGAGCAAATCATTTTGAGCTTTAAGTACTTGTTCTACTTGAGTGGTAACCATAGAAGCATGTTTACTAATAAGTTTAAGTTCACCTTTGACATTAGCCATATAATCACCCAAGTGTTCAAGCATATTTGAATTGTATTTCAATTGTCTACCAAAATAAGCATTAAAGTCTTCTTGCTTAGCCATAAATTTATCAAACTCATCTAAGCATGGGCTAGCAAACTTAGTAAATGGGATTACAGCTTTATCATATCTACAGAGAGAATTTACCTTTACTACCTGTGTCGGGTTATCAAGACCATGAGTTTCTTCAGTAGGTAAAGGATTAAGATCATATGTTTCTTCAACAGGCGGTAAATTAAGACCGTGTATTTCTTCAATAGGAGGTAAATTCTTAACATCTTCAGCTTTAATACCTTTTTCTTTCATAGATTTCTTTGCCTCTTGCATATCTTTAGGACTGAGAAATAGAATACCCCTCTTCTTCGGAGTTGGTTTAGGAATAGGCTCAGGAATTGGCTCTGAAGGTGTCCAATTATTTTCATTTGCCAACATATTATTCAAAATTTCAGCTTCATCCGGCGTTCTTTCCCTAAAAACAGAACCAACACAACTATGCAGGTAATCTCTGGAGGCATCGGTTAGTCCATTATAAAAGATATCAAGTATTTCATTTTTCTTAAGAGGATGATCAGGCAAAGCATTAAGTAATTGGAGAAGCCTCCCTCTCTTCTTCAATTTGCACAAAATTATATATATCCCTTAAAGCAGCTTGTTTCTTATGAGCAGGGAAATATTTAGCAGAGAAGTAATAAATCATATCCTGGGGACTACGAACACAACCAGGATCAAGAGAATTAAACCATATCTTAGCATCACCCTTTAATGAGAACGGAAATATTTCAAGGATATAAAAGTAGCGAGTTCTCTCATCTTTAGTGAACAGGGTGGCTATATCATTCAGTTTAGTAAGATGTGCTACAACAGTTTCAGATTCATAACCATGAAAAGGATCAGATTCAACCAAAGTAATTATATCAGGATCAACAAAGAATTCATAATCCTTATCAGTAACACAGATAGGTGAAGTAGAAAAAGCAGGGTCAGGTTTCATTCTAGCATTTTTTTGACTATATACTGCAAGGCAACAGCCTCACAGTCCTTTATTAATAAAGAAAAGGAAATTACAAGTTTACAAATTTACAAACGTATAAGGAAAGAGAAGGGGAACTTACAAAAAACTATGAAAGGTTAGCTATCCAAGACAGTAAGCTATCTTTGTATTTACATCCACTAAAAAAATACACTTCCGTGATGATACGTGTTTGTCACAGTAGGTCGCGTTTTTTGTCATGCATGTACATCCATGACAAATTTATGACAGAATCAAGATAGTCATACCTGTGATGTCGTAGAAGTGTTCCATGACATTACCAAAATTATCATCACAGAAGTGTCCACTTCCATGAAGATAAATCACGCGTCACAGAAGTGCTTTCGTCAAGGGTGACCGACACGTGGAATCCACTGTAATGGAATGCCGTTAAGCTATCGGGTCGGGTTTTGGATCCGATAACCCGTTAACAGCCCCGACCAATGGGGATTTTCCACGTGTAAAATCATCATTGGCTAGAGGAAACACATGTTGGCTCATCGTTGGGACAGATGTCATCTGCTCACTGGACAGAAGGTGCCTATGATACGTCGACATGTGGCACGGCCCAACAGTGGCCCATTCCTGTGAAAAGGCCGCCCCGTTTGACTTGGTCAAAAGCTGGCAGGCCGGCCCATGGAAAGCCTGTTAACGGCCTGTTCGCATATAGCCCATTTACAACCCGCTAACCCAAGGCCCGTTACGCCCTATCCGAATTAGGCCCAGTAGCGTCATCTGGGCCATCCAATATGATTCCAGCCCGTTTTCACTTCTGGCCCATGTATAGCCCATGACGTCTTTCGGCCCATATGAGGCCCTTTGTAACTCTTGGCCCATTAGCGCCCGTGCTGAAACTGGCCCGTAATGAACAGTGTATTACTTTACACCCATTAACGGCCCGTGGTGAAACTGGCCTGTAATGAACAGTGTATCACTTTATACCCATTAACGGCCTGTTATTCCGTTGGGCCGTTTCCAGCCCAAGTTAACTTCCGGCCTTCTGAGGGCCCATTTATTCTTGGGCTCATTTGCAGCATTCGGTTACTTACGGCCCGTTACTGCCATTTTCTGCTTGTGGGACAAATTCAGCCCGTCGTTACAGTCGGCCCGCTTGTGGACCGTTAGTCTGTTGGGCCATTTTCCTAGAATCACCAGATACGGCCTATTAACGGCCCGTTATGGTCAGCCCATAAAACGTACGATTTCCATTAAAGGCCCGTCTACGGCCCATTAAAGGCCCGTACAAGACCCATAAATGAGTCGGCGGCCCATGGATCCTACAAGACGTAGAAGGCCCATGGATCCTACGAGACGTAGAAGGCCCATGGATCCTACGAGACATAGAAGGCCCATGGATCCGACGGCCCGTGAAGGGACATGGTCGGGCGAGTTGGCCCCCGTTTGAATGATATAGCATATTCAAAGAATTATCCTACTCAATACTATCATCTCTAAAAAGCATACACTATACAACAAAGAGATCAAGGCATAGAAAGGTAGAATAATCCTATACTATACAATAAAGAAATTACAGCCGATTATACCCACGTGGCATTATGGTTCGGCACAGGTGATAATAAAGCATACACAAACAACAAATTACATATACTGGGCAAATACAGCTCATACATCATGGACGCGCATCAACTTAACTCCATTTGAACTATAATCTCTTTAGAAAATAGGATTGGCCGGATTCAGATAGCACAAATTTCAGTCTGCAAAATCTCCAATTCCTTCATGGTTACCTCACTGTCTTGTTTCATTTTTTGACTCTTGCATCTAATACCTGCATGTCCAGTCTCAACTTGTTCATTATACGTTGACAATCATGTACACATTGTCTTGCCACCTCTAGTTGATGCTCGAGAACATCAGCACATTCCAATTCCAATCCATAATCATTCGGTAACGGCCATGCCGCACTGCTCGCAGATCTTTGTGTTGATGTCACTTCATCCTGAAATGTTTCTGTAAGTACACATGACTAGGGCAAAAATATAGTTATAACAGTGAAGTGAACAAGACACTATTTTGTACTCCCTCCGTTCCAAATTACTCGTCGCAGAAATGGATGTATCTAGAACTAAAATACATCTAGATACATCCATACCTGCGACAAGTAATTCGGAACTGAGGGAGTACTACATGGCAAAACAGGACTAACAATAATGTTACACGTCACTTTCAAAAAAAATGTTACACGTCATGAAGCATAAGCAGGTGATATTTTAAAAATTATAAAAAAGATAGTCTGTGCATCATGCATACAGAAATCCCTCTTAGCTCACCAGAGGAGCATGATGTTGGGGCCCAATCGAAAACACAAACAAGTTACAAATTTAGACAGCACATTGCGTATAAGTAAGCAAGCAGTTGGCCATTCTGTGCCTCAATTAAAGTCTTAGGGAGCATAATGAACAGCAAAGGGTTTCATACAAACATACTACAGCAGGCAAAACTATGCAACCATTAGCGTAGTATAAACTAGATTGTGAGCCTCATGCAATAATAGTTGGTTAATAGACTTCAAAGCTTTAGGCACACTTCGGCAGAGTAATTAAATGGTAAGGCCTTTAATTATGTCAACTAATAGTGATACAAGTACCGAACATCAGGCATGATTATTTGGGCATCTCATTAACTGAGAACAAATAAATCAATTGAAAAGAGAAAATTAACTATGCCTGAAACAAACAAGGAATTGAACTGTTGAGTTGCATACAGTGACTTACCTTAGCAGGTTGAAGAGGCTCAACACAGCTCCTCCTTCTCTTGCAAGGCTCCTTCCTAACATCTTGTACTTGGAAATCCTCAATTTGATCTTCATTGCACCCCCTCAGCAAGGTGACACAAACTAGTTACTCGTCTCCTTGGAAGATAAATATGCATACTTTCCAGTCTGTGAACACAAAAGAATGAGATTATAACAAAACAACACCACATAATGGAACATGTCGCATCTCTTGCACTTGCACACAATGACATGAGCATTTACTATGTCTGCACTATCTAAAAACTAGGCATACCTTCAAACTGGATCTCCAGATACTCTTGGAGAGCCTACTGTAGTGTACAGCCAAACCTTTGTGTCACCTATGAGTTAGACAAGGCCCCACTACAGCAACCCTTAGTGTTTAAATCATTGACAAGCTCTATTAGAGTGTTAGGTCAAGAACATCAAGAAATCAAAATAAACAGTCCTAGTATGGCTGGCTGATGCAAACAAGCAATTGAACAGATGTGTGAGCAAATCTTACATATCAAGAAAAGAAGCAAAGAAGGAGGCTTAAAGACCATCACTTGACTGACCAGATTTAAGGGGCATTTAAACATCATGTGCAATGTATGAACTAACATAAACATTGCATATTCCAGATTCTACAATGGAATGCACATGTATTAGGTTATGCCATGTATGATGATGCCTAAATGTACAGATAGCAGGCAGGAGTGATTCATCATTGCACGCACAATTGAATTGCAGGTTAAGGGCCAGTTCGATTCCGCCTTTTGAGGCCATATTGTCAAAATAAGCCATAAAAGATGTAAAGAAGTCATTTTTGAGTTATGGGCTTGGGCTTAACTAATTTCGCTTTGGAGGGGGGTGTTTCGGGTAGAACCTCACTAAAAATTGAAGGGAAGGGGAATAGTGAAATGACTCTGTTGTCTACCTATATTACACTCAAAATGCAACTGCTGACGCCCGTGTCACACCTGACCCTCAAGTAAAAACAAACACGCAAGCATTCATTGCCCTGCCCGCTTGCATCTCCTCTCCCCTTTCCCTCTACCTCGATCCACTGCCTGCAGCACTAGGGTTCCTCCAGCGAGCCGTTGCCACTGATCCCATCTGGTCTGGTCCTCGACGATGCTATGTCCAGCTAGGCTACATGGCCGGCGGGTAGGGGCAAATCTCCCTGGCTGCTCCTCCCTCTGGCGCCGCCCCTCATTCTCATGGTCTCCAGTAGCTGCTCCACTATGGTTCGTCCAACGCACTACTCCGGCGGGCGCTGCACAACTACGGCTGATGCCACACTACGGCAGAAGGCACCTTATTCCCCCTCCCCTCCTCCCAGGCCATGGCCTTGAGGTGCTGTTGAAGGATGAGCTCATACAACAAGGTGAGGATCTCCTCTGATTTTTTGCCAAATTTTCATTCTGATCCACTATACGATGAATTGCTATGAGCTGCTTCTGCTGCTGCTATATGATGCATTGCTATGAGCTGCTCCTACCGCTGCTATATGATGAATTGCTATGAGCTGCTGCTGCGGTATGATGAGTTGCTATGAGCTGCTGCTATATGATGAATTGCTATGAGCTGCTGCTAGTATATGATGAATTGCAGACTGCTGCTGTATGATAAGTTGCTATGAGCTGCTGCTGCTATATGATGCTTTCAGGTGGTGCTGCTATACGATAATAACCAGCCAGTTGGACCATCGAATTTCAATAAATAATTGTTCTTCATTTAAATGTGGGTCATGCGTTCTTCGTTTAAATTAGGCAATGGGATCTCTATGGAAAACATTGACCAAAGTAGATTGTGCCAAGTAGATGGTATCTTTGTATTTGCATTTTGAGCAAATAGTGATGGTATGTTTTCCTATCATATTAATTACTGCACTGGATTCAATTTGTGATGTTTGCAAGTCAAATTAATTTCCATATGGGCAACAAAATGAAAAAAATATAATGCAATCTAGACTTTCCACTGATCATACCAAAGATAAGCTGAAAACGCAATGAAAAGAACTGGTTGGCTTATTACATGGAGCTTATATTCACAAGTGCTTATTTTCTTAGGATAACTCGTAATAACTGTCCCTAAGAAACTTGGCTAATAGAACTGGCATACAAATAACATGTCATGATGATTGCAATGGAGGAGTGACGTACCATAGCACACTGTATAGGCTCACCGCTGCCTCTCCTTTTTCGCGATGTTCCATGAAATTGCCACATACATCTTGTACTTTTTCATTGTGTAACCCAATCCGCAAGTTGACACGGCTAATTTCAGATATCTCTACATGATACAACATTGCATATCCCTTGCGCATATTTAAACCACCAATTAACGATTGTGTGCGTACCATAAACTAGCCATGACTCTGTATGCTGGACTAGCAGGCACTCTAAGGGAGCCTAATGTAGTGCACTGGAATTCCTACATGCCACCTACGATTTTGTGTAATGTACTGCCCCTGTTCCTAAATATATGTCTTTGTAGAGATTCCAGTATGGACCACATACAGATGTATATAGATGCATTTTCGAGTGTAGATTCACTCATTTTGCTCCGTATGTAGCCTATAGTGGAATCTCTAGAAAGACTTATATTTAGGAACGGAGGTACGAGGTAGTATCATGTATGACATCTACATATCTAATTTAGCAACTAGTAGTAGAAATCATTGTCTGCACATAGGGATTACTGGTCGAAAATCCTAGCAAAGCACGCAGGCAGGCACAGAACAATACAAGAGAGAGAGACGTGCTTACAAGATCATAGCAATGCCTCAGTCCAGGATCTTGGTTGGCCAAGCTATTAGATCCAGAAGAAACATCGTCCTTGTAGTTTTTGCCAGCTGCATAACAGGTAACAGCTACCGGTTAGTATATTTGAAGTACATCGGGCAGGTGATGCTGGACGGGTTTAAAGGTGACAATTACCTAGGCCATGGCGGGTGCTTGGCATCTCTCCAGACAGTGGGAATCAGGTTAGAAACGTCGAGGGTGATGACGCTGAGCTGGCTGTCGGGGTCCGGTAAGGAGATCTAGAACCGTCGAGTAGGGTGTTTATGGAGCGGCTCCGGTAGAGTGGACTACGGTGTGGGCGAAGCGGATCTGTGGTCGTGGACGAGGGCATAGGTGAAGCTGCTCCAGTGGTTGGGTTAAGGATGGTGTCGACGACGCGGATCTGCGGCCGTGGACGGGGCGTCAGAAGCTGCTCCGGTGGTTGGGTTAAGGGTGGTGTCGACGATGCGGATCTGCGGCCGTGGACGGGGCGTCAGAAGCTGCTCCGGTGGTTGGGTTAAGGGTGGTGTCGACAATGCGGATCTGCGGCCGTGGACGGGGCGTCAGAAGCTGCTCCGGTAGGTTGGATGAGGGTGCGAGGAAGCGGATCTGAGGCTGTGGACTTGTGAGTTGGCAAAGCGGCCCCGGTAGGGTTGAGAATGGTATAGGCGAAGCTACTCCGGTAGGGTTGACGATGGTGTCGGCGAAGCGGCTCCGGTAGGGTTGAGGAAGGTGTCGGCGAAGCGGCTTCGGTAGGGTTGAGGAAGGTGTCGGCAAAGAGGATCAGAGGCCGTCGATGGGGGCATCAATGGGGAGGCTCCGGGGGGTGTGGACGAAGCATCTCCGGTGGGGAGTACGAATGAGCCACTGCAGATGCGCGGCGGTTGACGAGAGTACCGGCGAAGCAGATCCGGCGCCATGGACAAGGCCAACACTGAATGGGTTGTGGTACAGTGGTGGATGAGCAGTCTACTTGTTTCTAGGGGGGTGGGAGGGGTAGATGCGGCCGGAGAAGCAGATCCGGCAAGGTGGACGCCGCTGGAAGTGAATGGGCTATGGTACGCCAGTGGATGAGCAGTCTAGGGTTTCGAGAGGGGAGGGGAGAAAGGGTGATGAAGTACGGACGTCGTGATGTAAGATGCTCTGGTGCTGTGGAGTTAGTCGTTTTTGCGGGAGGGGGAGAGGAAATGGGGGTGCCGTGTAGTGGGGGAACCGGAAGTTACCAAAGCAGCCCCGACCTATCATGTAGATGAGGGCGGTATTGTAACTGTTGGTCCCCATGCACCAAGGACAAAAGGGGGATTTCGCATGCTAAAGACTAAGGTGGCGAAAATTTTAGAAGGAGGCGGGAGATTTTTCCGCCCACGGGATCGTTTGTATCCAGTTTCAACTAATTTTGGACCGTGCTAGCAGGAAGGTCGTGCTAGACTGTGTACACGGGGCGCACGTCAACAGTTAATAACTAGTGTGAAGTCCACCCCAGAAAAAAGACAATAACTCAGGATGATGCGCCGATAACTTGTACGTTCACACGGGCGCGGCCAATCGTACGGGTGTAGTGGCGCGTTCACAAAAAAGGGATCAAACGCTCAGCCTATGTATTTCTCGTGTAAATAGATAATTTAGTGCCATTGGTTATTTACTTTAAACATAATGCATTGACGTGTTAGTGTAGAGGCGCACAAAAAGAAATGGATATTGTAGTCAGCTACTTAAAAGTGTTAGCTCATATGATTACATAGCCTCCATTTCATAAATTGCGTACCCGTTGAATTCATATATGAATATTACATATATTACTTCAAAATAGAAACTTAAATCATCCAAGACTTATGAATTTGAATGCAAGAGTAACAATGGTGCATGTACATGATAGCTACATTGGTTGTTTGAAGAAACATCACTGTAACTTTGGCATGCACAACTGAAAAGGTTTATTTAAATAGAAAAAAATGTGATATGTGAGTGTCCAATCTTTATAGCATTGAATCGATATTGTACATTTGGCCATGATACGAAGTAGATATTGACTTATGTTCAAGCGATGCACGTCCATGATCGCTAGATAGTGATACGTGAATGAATTGTGTAATCTCTCTCACACGCATACATATCTCATTTCCCTGTGGGCATCGGAATCACACACGCGCACTTCGTGTATTTCTCTCCCTCCGTCAGGGTTAAATTCGTCTTTCTACCCCGTCCTACAAGTCTCTCACACAGAAACACACACGCTCTCTATGTCTAACACACCCACCCCTTTAATTCCGCCCACCCACAGCCACTAATGTCTCAAAGTAGAATAATGTCTCTTGCACATATGCTATCTACCTATCCCTTAATATAGCTAGATATGTGTCACACAAACTTCTTCTCCCTACTAGCAAGATGCCCATGCGTTGCACGGAACATCAGGATGCATTTGTATGAGAAGTTTATCTTGTGGGAGAAAATGATGAACGAGGGAATGCCTTATTTGCAAATGCAGAGAGGGGTGTGGGTATCTTTTTGCAAAATTGCCATAGTTTCCTTCCTGTCCGTCGGATATAAATCGGATGGCCTATATTGCAGGGTGGCGGGAACACCATCATCACCAACTCTGTTTTTATAAGAGTAGAGATATGTGAGTGTCACTGCCCCCCCCCCCCCACACACACCCACACTTCCCAACACCGAAGGAGTAGGGTGACACCTCGATCTTGATACTAATCTATCGACTGGCTTCTCTCTCAAACATACACACACTACCCGGCACCGAAGGAGTAGGGTGGCACATCGATCTTGATAATAATCTATCTACTCCTCTTTCAAACACACACACACACACTAGTTGTGCCTCTGTGCCTACCGCGCACACTCTCGATGTGTCTTTCTATCCCCCCAACAATGACAATAGAAGGGTGACAACTCGATCTGATCATAATCTATCAATTGGTTTCTCTCTCAAACATTGTGTCTCGGTGCCTCACTCGGTAGCCCCCTCGATATGTAGACTTCTCGCGCGCGCACAGCTGTAGTGACGATGACGCTGAACCCAGTGTGCCTTGTTTTTACCGGCCTCATGTGATAGTTTCACCTTGTTTTCTGTTAATTAACAAGGCCACCTTTTGTTTGTTACTACTAGTGAATCTGAAATCATTCGGGGCAGACATAAAACATATCACTTCAACCCAATTATCGCAGCAACTATTTTAAAAGAAATTAGCTAGCTGCCCGTGCGTTGCACGGAACATCAAGATGCATTGTTACGAGTAGTTTATCTTGTGAGAGAAAAGGTTGAACGAGGGAAGGCCTTATTTGCGAACATGGAGAGACGTGTGGGTATATTCTTGCAAAATTGCCATAGTTTCTTTCCTATCCGTTAGATATAAATCCGACGGCCTATATTGCAGGATGGCACGCACACCATCATCACCAACTCTGTTTTCTACTCCCTCCGTCCGAAAATACTTGTGATAAAAATGGATAAAAAGAGATGTATCTAAAACTAAAATACGTCTAGATACATTTCCTTTTATCCATTTTGATGACAAGTATTTCCGGACGGAGGGAGTATTTGTCTTTTTAGAGATTTCAACAAGTGACTATGACCGGACCTTACCAACATACTCAAAAAAGTAGTCCATAATTTTGATGTTACCCTCTTTTCTTGGCGGTGCAGTGCCATCTGGATACCTCATAAATAAATAAAGTACTAAATGATACTAATATATGATACATGGTGCAGGAGTACTAAGTATTATTAATACAATTTTGCTAGAACTCATCTAGATGAGATATAATTTGGTCTCATTCATCTTTTATAGCCATTGGATGTGATGCTATATAAGATGCGTGTGTGCTGACGTGGGTTGTATTTGTTCTTGTGCAACGAACTGACCACTGCATGTCATGTTTGATAATCTTAAGTCATTAAAAGCATACAAGCCCCACATCTCTGCTTGGTTGATCCCTCTATTTATGTCAAAAAATAAGAAACAACGTGAGAGTTAATGCACCACGCCTATGTGTTTACTAGTATTTGGTTTTCGTAAGATGACTTAATACTCACCTAGACGGAAGGAGTATTCGATTTGACAGGGGGCGGCGCAGTTCCCAATACGGCTTTAATGCAGACGAGGGAGGGAGTAGCGGTTCCCGATATGTTGAACGGCCAATGCATCCTCCTTCAATTAATGCATGAGGGAAGTAATGGGAGGAGGTCCGGGAAAAGAGGCTGCACGATGTGAATGCAACGCAGTTTGCCCTCATTGCCCTCATATAAAGGCGCCCCTCCATTCCAATGCATCTACCACATCGTACGCACCTAAGCATTTGCCTAAGCACCTACACTAAGCGCAAAAGAGCTCACTCCAGACCCATGGCGGTGATGCTCGTGAGCGGCCAGTGGCTGCGCCAGATGGTTCACGACGCCGGCCTGCGGCATGGCGCTGAGGATCGTCTCCAAACGGTGTTGGAGACCGACTGGTGGATGGCCGCCTTCGACGCCAACTACGAATCTCAGTTGGACCAGATGATCGTTGCCACCAGCAACAAGTTCACCATCCTCAAGAAGCTTGCGGACGATATCGCCGTACTCCTCCAGCCCGCGCGCCCAGGCTCCTCATTGCCTGCCACCCTAATCGGCCTCCATGGCTAGAACCTCTTTCAAGCACTGGTGGCCCTGCGACTGCCCGTCGACCTCCTCCAGCCTCCACGGGCTCCTGTTCATCTAGCCTCCACCGCGCGCTACTCCACCGGCTACTGTTCAACCACCCCTCCACCGTCTACTGTTCATCCAGCCCTCCACACCACGGGGTCCTATTCAACCACCCCTCTACGGGCACCCCTCCATCGTCTACTGTTCATCCAGCCCTCCACCACACCACGAGGTCCTGTTCATCCAGAGGCAACGCCACCGCTCACTATTCATCCAAACGCCCCCCCGCAATGCTCACTGTTCATCCCAGAGGCAGCATCAATTGGCTTCAGTTAGCAGCAGTAGCGAAGGAATCGCTCGATTGGGTTTAGTTAACAGCCATTGATCGATCGCTCGGGTTCAGTAACGCGTATCCTGCAATGCAATCGCTCGGGTTCAGTTAGAGCCCAACGCCTCGCTCGGGTTCAGTTAGAGCCAACGCCTCGCACACACGCGCGTACGTGTACGAGAGAAACGCGCATCGCTCGGCCCCCGACCTCCCACCGTAACCGGGAACTCCCCAAAATTTTCCTCCCCCTCGCTTCTTCCACGGTTTTTTCCGTCATGGACGGCCCAAAGAATGTCATGCAGCTGCGTCTCCGGCCCGCCCAGGACAAAAAGCCCATTTTCTGTCATGATTTTTTTGTCATAAAAGTAGGAGCCCACCACATCTATGATGATACCGGGTTTTGTCACAATTATCGTCATAGAAGTGTCATATGTATGACATATTTTTTTTTCGTTCGGCCCAAAATGTCACGGATGTGTCTTTTTTTGTAGTGATCTAATTCTATGAGAGAGAAGAGAAATGTCATGAACAAAGATTCTCCTCCAAGCTCTAAAAGAAGGTTGCTCATTCCTGAAAATCTTCCCATTCCTTTGTGTCCAAATATTCCAAGAAGCAGTGAAGACAACCTGAGTGAAGAAGGAATGACCAAAATCCCTCCTAACTGATTGAGCCATCTCATATGTGGTTTGGTTCGGTTGAACAGACCAAGAGATCCCAAGGTAATTCCAAACCCTTTGACTAAAGTTGCAAGCAAAGAATAGATGAGCTCGATCCTCATGTTGTGCACAGTTGCATAGCACACATGTTGCATCCTGGATGTTCCAATGTCGGCGTTGCATCATATCCCGAGTGTTCAAACGATCCATTAAAAGAAGCCAGCCAAACACCTTGAACTTGAGCGTGCATGCACTCTTCCAAATCCATTTGAAGATAGGATCAACCACTAGGTGAGAGAAGCATGAGTCATAGTATATCTTTGACATAAAGATACCAGACTTCGAAGGCCATATCCAGATGTCATTGCTCTCCTCGTCCAGGTTGATGGAAGGCAGCAGGGCCAGGAGCTGTGAGAGTTCATCATAAGCCTCCTGGGACAGAGGCAAATGGAAATGGTCCAAGGCATCAGGTAGTTCCAAAAACTCCTTGACAGTGATTACATCATCAATTACAAATGAATGAAGCCTAGGGAAGCTGTCACGTAAAAGGACAACACGATTTCCCAGCTGCCAACGATCAAGCCAAAATAGCACTGTGTCACCACTATGAACTTGTGGAACAACGAGCTTGGAGAAATTGGGATACAAGCGCATGACATCACGCCACCAAAAGGAGCCACAGGTCTGGGTGCTTTGAGGTGGTGATGAAGCGTAATAAGTATCCCAAATTAAAGTGACCCAAGGCACGTCAACCTTATTAAAGAACTTGAAGAGATGCTTTAATAACAAAGCCTCATTTTGAATGCCCAAATTAAGGACACCCAAGCCCCCGTATTTCTTAGGGCGACAGAACAAATCCCAAGCGGCCAATGATTGGCGTGGATTATCCGTGTTGCCTATCCATAGACATTGTCTCATGATTCGCTCCAATTGCTGCAAAATGCCCTTGGGAAGAGATAAGGTACAGAAAAAATATATTGGCATGGAGCACAACACGGATTGTAGAAGTTGCAATCGGCTTCCTTGATTTAGTAAGCATGAGGAGGCAGATAAACATCGCTCGACGCGATCGACCAGGGGCAACAGATCATAGATTGTAGGTCTAGAAGTTCCCATTGGCAAACCTAGATACGTGAATGGCATGGACCCAAGTCGCATCCAAGCAAGGAAGCCACCCTAGCACCTTCCTCGTCACTCATATTGATTGGGATGAGTGAGGATTTACTGAAGTTGACACGTAATCCTGTGGACGCTGCAAAAGTGTCAAGCATCTCTTTGAAGGCAATAAGCTGGTCATCAATCGCAGGCAGGACAATTAAGGTATCATCGGCATATTGTACTATCGGGTAATCACTGGAGCTGGTTGGGATTGGCAGTGAAAGGATGTTCCTGGAGCACATCTCATTGACGACAGATTGTAATAAATCAACCGCAATCACAAACAGCAACGGTGAAAGGGGGTCTCCTTGACGCACTCCCTTCTGCAAACAAAATGATTACCCGGCACACCGTTGAGAAGCACGGAAGAAGATCTCGTAGATAATATGCTATTAATCCATCCAGTCCATCGGGAGTCAAAACCCTTGCATTGAAACATTCTGAGGATAACTTCATGCTCAACTGTGTCGAAGGCCTTCGTGAAATCCAGCTTAAGTAGGACGATGGGCCGCTTCGAGGCTTTGCATTAGTGTATATATTCAAAACACCAGGCCATGCAATCTTGAATAGAACGACACCGAAGAAAACCATATTGATTGCGGTGGATGCATTTGAGGATCACTTTCTGAAGACGGTTAGCAAGCAGCTTAGTCAAAAACTTCAAACACGTGTTGGTTAAAGAGATGGGGCGAAAGTCACCGACAACTTCGGGGTTCAGCTTTTTGGGGATTAGAGTAATTAACGATGTGTTAAGACATTCCAGATTGCATCTGCCTTCATAGAATTCCTTAACAAGTTGCATGATATCCTCCTTTAGGATTGGCCAACACTTCTTTAAGAACAACCCAGTAAAGCCATCGGGACCAGGGGCATGATCCGTTGGCATGTTCTTAATGACAGATTCAACCTCGGAGTCTGTAAAAGGCTGGGATAAATCTTCCAGGCCATCAACACGCGTAATTAAGGTGTCCAAATCAAATCCCATGCGGATTCCTTTTGCATTGCCCATACGCTGATTAAAATCGGACCAACACATGCCAGCTAGTGGTTGGTGATCTGAGACCACGTCACCTGCTGAATTTTTAATTGAAGAAATTGTGTTTCTCCTAAACCTTTCAATGGCCATGGCATGAAAAAATTTGGAGTTCTCCTCACCAACTTTAATGCTTCGTACTGTACAATGCTGCTTCCAATAAACAAATTGCCAATGTAAGATATCCTCCAGGTGCAATTTGACAATTCTCCTGAAATTAAACTCTGGCCTAGTCAAAGGCCTAATTTCCTCCAGTCCATCAAAATATAAAATCACTTTGTTGCAGTCTGAAATGAGCTCCTTAATTGTGGACAGATTAAGATGCCATTTCTTGAGGGCATATCGAAGGGCCTTGAATTTGGAGGAGATGGTTGAGGCAGCAGAAGATGTGATAACAGGCCTGTTCCACACTTGAGCAACACAATCATTAAAACCAGGCAGATCAACCCAATAATTTTGAAAGCGAAAAACTTTAGCCTTAGGAATAGCCGTAGCGATTGAGACCACACACGGAACATGATCGGAGGCCATGTGTGCAAGCGGCAAGACTAGCGTGTTGGGATGATTCGAGGTCCATGCAACTGAAGTAAAAAACCACTCGATCTGGCTCAGTTTGCATATTTGACCAAGTGAATTGCCGTCCTTTAATTGGTAGCTCAACAAGACCTAAGTGCCCGATCACTTCATTAAACAGAAAGATGTCACTGACATTACCCCTAGGTAGGTTACAATTTTCCAATGATCGCATAAAATTGAAATCGCCCAAAAGCAGCCAATTATCATCACAGTTAATGTCAAGATTGTATAACCATTGCACGAAATCATCACGGGCCGGACCCTGGCAAGGGCCATAAACTGACACTAGGGTCCAAACTTCAAACGTATGCTTAGAGCGAAACTCCAGAATAATACCATAAGGCCTTGCCTCAATTAATTTACCCTCAAAGAAAGAGGAGTTCCAAATGATAACCATCCCAGTCGAGGCACCCACCGAAGGCACATACGAGAAATTATCAAAACGTCTCGGACAAAACCTCCTAATAAGCCTTTGATCGATATGCATACATTTCGTTTCTTGGAGACAGACCACTGAGCACCCACTTTCATCAATCTTTTGTTTAACCGCTAATTGACACACTTCAGAATTAAGACTACGCATGTTCCAACATAATACCTTCCAGTCTTTAAACCTGGACTGATTCATTACAAACCAAAATATAAAGCAGCAAAAGTAGGTCACGCAATGACCTACACTGACCAGCTAATCATAGAACTGAGATAGAGTACCAAATATGAAAACATAAATAAAGATAGATGGCGTTTGTATTGGTACGCCATGGACCATGAAACTGTCTGATGTAACTAATCATCAGAACTCTTGCTGTTGGAGGAGGTAGCAGGATCAGCCTCAAGCTTATCCTTGGGAATCTTCCCAGAAGCAATGCGTAGGCGAGCCCCGATACGCTGAAGATCAGCAATAGACGTTGGTGGAGGCACTGACGAATTCTCCTCAGACTGTGAAGAACTGGTTTTCCTCTTCTTGAATGTATTATGTGCCTTGCTCTGCTGAGAGCCACTGCTTGGAGCTCTATGAAAGCCATCACGTAACGCGCTTAGACGTGCACTGCGGCGAACCTCCGTGTCCACCAAGATTTTAGCAGACCTTGGCTTGCGGCCACGCTTGGTGGTCACCTCAGGGACAGCAGAGAACTCGAACGACTCGGTGACAGGTGCAGAGAGGTCTTGGTGGTCATCAAAATAAAGAGCTCTTGCAACAGGTCTCCTAACTGGAGAAGCATGGCATGGAAAGTTGTAAGAGGGACCTGGCTGCGGCTGCAGAGAGAAACTGACATCTGCACCATTGTAACTAATATCCCAGGAGCACTTAGGCAGCAGTATAGACCCAAAATCAGCCTTAAACACAAACTTTGGGATTTCAGCAAAGGAAAAAACCGGCAAGCACATCTGGAAGGTGCGCTGCCATTGCATAGCAGGTGGAAGAACATGGCCAAATACAGTGAGTACTCGCCCAATATGAAGAGGAGGCCGCATTGGCGCCGCAGGTTGCTGAAATATCACCATATCATTCACTGGGTGATCATTAACAAAATCATTCTAGCATTTAGAGATTGCTTATTCCATTTAGCTAATAACCTCTTTAGTTCGTTTCTATCTTTGCAAGCTAAAATAGCTAGAGAAGCTTCTTGATCAAAAACATAACCCTTAGGAATAACAAGTGATTCTTCATCATCACTTTCATCAGTATTATCAGATTCAATATTTTCAATTTCTCTAACCCTAGCAAGTTGTTCATCAAGAAATTTAGCAAGTGGCACAGTAGTATCAAGCATAGAGGTAGTTTCATCATAAGTATCATGCATAGTAGAAGTAGCATCATCAATAACATGCGACATATCACAACGAATAGCAGAAGCAGGTATAGGTGTCGCAAGCTTACTCAAAACAGAAGGTGAATCAAGTGCAGAGCTAGATGGCAGTTCCTTACCTCCCCTCGTAGTTGAGGGATAAATCTTGGTTCTTGGATCTTTCAAGTTCTTCATAATGATAAGCAGATATAAATCCCAAGTGACTCAAAGAATAGAGCTATGCTTCCAGGAAACGGTGCCAGAAAATGGTCTTGATAACCCACAAGTATAGGGGGTCGCAACAGTTTTCGAGGGTAGAGTATTCAACCCAAATTTATTGATTCGACACAAGGGGAGCCAAAGAATATTCTCAAGTATTAGCAGCTGAGTTGTCAATTCAACCACACCTGGAAACTTAATATCTGCAGCAAAGTGTTTAGTAGCAAAGTAATATGATAGTAGTGGTAACGGTAGCAAAAGGTAACAGTAGTAAAAGTAGTGTTTTTGGTATTTTGTAGTGATGATAGCAATAGCAACAGAAAAGTAAATAAGCGAAGAACAATATATGGAAAGCTCGTAGGCAATGGATCGGTGATGGAGAATTATGCCGGATGTGGTTCATCATGTAACAGTCATAACCTAGGGTGACACAGAACTAGCTCCAGTTCATTGATATAATGTAGGCATGTATTCTGAATATAGTCATACATGCTTATGGAAAAGAACTTGCATGACATCTTTTGTCCTACCCTCCCGTGGCAGCGGGGTCCTTACAGAAACTAAGGGATATTAAGGCCTCTTTTTAATAGAGAACCGGAACAAAGCATTAACACATAGTGAATACATGAACTCCTCAAACTACGGTCATCATCGGTAAGTATCCCGATTATTGTCAGCTCAGGGTTAAAGGATCATAACACATAATAGGTGACTATAGACTTGCAAGATAGGATCAAGAACACTCATATATTTATGAAAACATAATAGGTTTAGATCTGAAATCATGGCACTCGGGCCCTAGTGACAAGCATTAAGCATAGCAAAGTCATAGCAACATCAATCTAAGAACATAGTGGATACTAGGGATCAAACCCTAACAAAACTAACTCGGTTACATGATAGATCCCATCCAACCCATCACCGTCTAGCAAGCCTACGATGGAATTACTCACGCACGGCGGTGAGCATCATGAAATTGGTGATGGAGGATGGTTGATGATGATGATGGCGACGGATTCCCCTCTTAGGAGCCCCGAACGGACTCCAGATCAGCCCTCCCGAGAGGTTTTAGGGCTTGGCGGCGGCTCCGTATTGTAAAACGCGATGAATTCTTCTCTCTGATTTTTTTCTCCCTGAAACACAATATATGGAGTTGGAGTCGGAGAGGCACCAGGGGGCCCACGAGGTAGGGGGGCGCACCCCCCACCCTCGTGGAAGGTGGTGGGCCCCCTGGCCTTCATCTTTTGCAGGTATTTTTTATATTTTCCAAAAAGTTGCTCCGTGAAGTTTCAGGTCATTCCGAGAACGTTTGTTTCTGCACATAAATAACACCATGGTAATTCTACTGAAAACAGCGTCAGTCCGGGTTAGTTCCATTCAAATCATGCAAGTTAGAGTCCAAAACAAGGGCAAAAGTGTTTGGAAAAGTAGATACGACGGAGATGTATCATGCATCAAATCTACCCGGTCGCGTATGTCTTCATTCAGCCCCTCAAAGAAACGTGTCATGGTTGCATCATCAGACTCATGCACATTAGTTCTGATCATCAAAACTTGCATTTATTGGTAATACTCATCCACCGCCATGGTTCCTTGAACAAGACGGTGAAGCTTTGTGTGTTGCTCCTTCTGAAAATAAGCTGGCACAAAGCGAGCTCGCATTGTACGCTTCATTTCACGCCATGACTCTGGTCGTGCGTCATTGCAGTTGAGCTGATCCCACCAAATTAATGCATAACCTGAAAATTCAAGAGAAGCAAAACGAATCTTCCGCTCCTCGGAGTAACGGTGATTATCAAAAATCTGCTCCACACGCATCTCCCACTCAAGATACTCCTCGGGACCGGCCTGGCCTGTGAATGAAGGTATAGTAATTTTTATTCTACCAATACCTCCGTCCTCGTCCTCATTGCGGCGCTGTCTTGGTCCATCACCACGGGGACGGGCATCATGTGGTGGTCGGTGAGGCAAGTCGCCACGAGCATCAGACCCATCCTCAGACTTGACATCATTGTCATTGTTGGCAACGTTCGCATCACGGACGTGTAGAGGTGCTCGCTGCTACAGGACATGTTGTGCCCTTGCTGGAGCAGCCGTGGCGGTTGCCCTTGCCTCTAGGCGATGGAGGGCTGCCTGCATGGCATGGAACCAGTTGGTCATCGTCTCGTCGAGGGCCTTCATGCGGTTGTCGAAGTGCTGGTATGTAGCCTTGAACATAGCACGGACACCTGGGTCTAGATCGGGACCATATTGCGGCGGCCCGTCATCCTCTCGCACCTCATCCTCGTCACGCTTGCTTGTGGTTGACATCACGCGCAATGATAATCCTGGCGCTCTCTGATACCAACTGATATGGCTCAAATATCTTTGAGATGATTTTATGTAGTGGCCCTGATCTTTCACTCGCACAAATAGGTAGAAGAAATAGTTTTAGGAAGAAGTAGAAGTGTAGGTGCAAAAGAACCAATATAGCTAGACTAGATGGATGGATGGATTGTAGAGATCGGAAAGTAGTAGAAGATGCGTACGTGGTAGTTGTAGTACTAGGATAGATGGAGGGATTAAGCTAATGGCAATTAGCAGCGACGATGGCGATAGAGTAATTAGCGATAATAAGAACTAGCAGAAGTAGATGGAGAAGAACGGGAAGCTAGCTAGATCGACCCTTGTAGATCAAGAATCAAACGACACTTGCGCCTTGGTGATTGAAGCTGCCGAAACACATGCAATTATCAAACCCTAGACAGGGCCGCAGAAGTACAGATACGCATCCATTAGATGAGTTTTCTTCCTGAACTAAAACCTAACCTAGACAACGCTGCGCCCCTTGCTTATATAGGTGGTGCGTAACACCTGGGCCAAGCCCGACCTAGACTAGGACATGACGAGGACTCCTCATCAATTACAAGTTGTACACAGAAAGAAACTAAAAAAACACAAAAACCAATTAAACTAGAAAATCAATAAAAAAGGACACACCTCCTTCTCTGCCATGGCATTCTTGTAGGCTTGATTCATCCAGGACCCACGTATGTATATTGGCCTTCGTACAAATATTGGCAAGGTGTTCTGAACATAGTCTTCACTTTCTCCCGAGGCACGATCCGAGGAGCAACTTCAGTAGCATATGGAACAGGCATCACACCTAAGATTCCTCTTTGTTTTGTAGCACACATTATCTTCTTATGACGCAGAGCGGGAACCACTACTTTTGCATCTTATTTTCATATCCAGACTCTCGCTTAGAAAATACTTTACTTGGCGATAATGGTGAAACAAGAGTACCTGGGGTGACCACATCATAGAAGGTGTACCCAACAGTTTCCTTTGGGTATCCTATGAAGACACATTTCTTCGATTTAGGTTCGAGCTTATCAAGTTGAAGCTTTTTCACATAAGCATCGCATCCCCAAACTTTAAGAAACGACAACTTGGGTTTCTTGCCAAACCACAGTTCATATGGTGTCGTCTCAACGGATTTCGATGGTGCCCTATTTAACGTGAATGCAACCGTCTCTAAAGCATAACCCCAAAACGATAGCAGTAAATCAGTAAGAGACATCATAGATCGCACCATATCTAATAAAGTGCGGTTATGATGTTCGGACACACCATTATGCTGTGGTGTTCCATTAGTGCGGAGAACGGAGTCTTATTCATCTTACCCATGAGGCATGGTTCATAAGCATCAAGTGATTCCAAAAGCCCATCAGCATGGAGTTTCTTCATGCGCTTTATACCAATATGACCTAAACGGCAGTGCCACAAATAAGTTACACTATCATTATTAAACTTACATATTTTGGCTTCAATACTATGAATATGTGTCTCACTACTATCGAGATTCAATAAAAATAGACCACTCATCAAGGGTGCATGACCATAAAAGATATTACTCATATAAATAGAACAACCATTATTCTCTGATTTAAATGAATAACCATCTCGCATCAAACAAGATCCAGATATAATGTTCATGCTTAACGCTGGCACCAAATAACAATTATTCTGGTCTAAAACTAATCTCGAAGGTAGATGTAGAGGTAGCATGCCGACCGCGATCACATCGACTTTGGAACCATTTCCCACGCCCATCATCGCCTCGTCCTTAGCCAATCTCCGCTTAATCTGTAGCCCCTGTTTTGAGTTGCAAATATGAGCAATAGAACTAGTATCAAATACCCAGGCGCTACTGTGAGCATTAGTAAGGTACACATCAATAACATGTATATCAAATATACCTTTCACTTTGCCATCCTTCTTATCCGCCAAATACTTGGGGCAGTTCCGCTTCCAGTGACCAGTCCCTTTGCAGTAGAAGCACTCAGTCTCAGGCTTAGGTCCAGACTTGGGCTTCTTCACTTGAGCAGCAACTTGCTTGCCGTTCTTCTTGAAGTTCCCCTTCTTCCCTTTGCCCTTTTTCTTGAAACTAGTGGTCTTGTTGACCATCAACACTTGATGCTCCTTCTTGATTTCTACCTCCGCAGCCTTTAGCATTGCGAAGAGCTCGGGGATTGTTTTATCCATTCCTTGCATATTTTAGTTCATCACGAACCTTTTGTAGCTTGGTGGCAGTGATTTAAGAACTCTGTCAATGACACTATCAACTGGAAGATTAACTCCCAGCTGAGTCAAGTGATTGTGGTACCGAGACATTCTGAGTATATGTTCACTGACAGAACTATTCTCCTCCATCTTGCAACTGTAGAACTTATTGGAGACTTCATATCTCTCAATCTAGGCATTTGCTTGAAATATTAACTTCAACTCCTGGAACATCGCATATGCTCCATGACGTTCAAAACGTCATTGAAGTCCCGGTTCTAAGCCGTAAAGCATGGCACACTGAACTATCGATTAGTCATCAGCTTTACTCTGCCAGCGTTCTTAACATCATCATCAACATCTTAAGCAGGCCTAGCACCTAGCGGTGCTTCCAGGACGTAATTCTTCTGTGCAGCGATAAGGATAATTCTTAAGTTACGGACCCAATCCGTGTAGTTGCTACCAACATCTTTCAACTTAGCTTTCTCTAGGAACACATTAAAATTCAATGGAACAACAGCACGGGCCATTTATCTACAACAACATAGACATGCAAAATACAATCAGGTACTAAGTTCATGATAAATTAAAGTTCAATTAATCATATTACTTAAGAACTCCCACTTAGATAGACATCCCTCTAATCATCTAAGTGATCACGTGATCCATATCAACTAAACCATGTCCGATCATCACGTGAGATGGAGTAGTTTTCAATGGTGAACATCACTATGTTGATCATATCTACTATATGATTCACGCACGACCTTTCGGTCTCAGTGTTCCGAGGCCATATCTGCATATGCTAGGCCCGTCAAGTTTAACCTAAGTATTCTGTTTGTGCAAAACTGGCTTGCACCCGTTGTATGTGAACATAGAGCTTATCACACCCGATCGTCACGTGGTGTCTCGGCACGATGAACTATAGCAACGGTGCATACTTAGGGAGAACACTCATACCTTGAAATTTAGTGAGAGATCATCTTATAATGCTACCGCTGTACTAAGCAAAATAAGATGCATAAAGGATAAACATCACATGCAATCAAAATAAGTGATATGATATGGCCATCATCATCTTGTGCCTTTGATCTCCATCTCCAAAGCACCGTCATGATCACCATCGTCACCGGCTTGACACCTTGATCTCCATCGTAGCATCGTTGTCGTCTCGCCAACTATTGCTTCTACGATTATCGCTACCGCTTAGTGATAAAGTAAAGCAATTACATGGTGATTGCATTTCATACAATAAAGTGACAACCATATGGCTCCTGCCAGTTGCCGATAACTTTGTTACAAAACATGATCATCTCATACAACAATTTATATAATCACGTCTTGACCATATCACATCACAACATGCCCTACAAAAACAAGTTAGACATCCTCTACTTTGTTGTTGCAAGTTTTACGTGGCTGCTACGGGCTTAGCAAGAACTGTTCTTACCTACGCATCAAAAACCACAACGATTTTTCATCAAGTGTGTTGTTTTAACCTTCAACAAGGACCGGGCGGAGTCACACTCGATTCAACTAAATCTGGAAAAACATAAACCCACTAGCCACCTGTGTGCGAAGCACGTCGGTAGAACCAGTCTCATGAATGCGGTCATGTAATGTCGGTCTGGACCGCTTCATCCAACAATACCGCCGAATCAAAGTATGACATGCTTGTAAGCAGTATGACTATTATCGCCTACAACTCTTTGTGTTCTACTCGTGCATATAACATCTACGCATAGACCTGGCTCGGATGCCACTGTTGGGGAACATAGTATTTCAAAAAAATTCCTACGATCACGCAAGATCTATCTAGGAGAAGCATAGCAACTAGCGGGGAGAGTGTGTCCACGTACCCTCGTAGACCGAAAGCGGAAGCGTTTAGTAACGCGTTTGATGTAGTCGAACGTCTTCATGATCCAACCGATCAAGTACCAAATGCACGGCACCTTCGCGATTTGCACACGTTCAGCTCGGTGACATCCCTCGAACTCTAGATCTAGCTGAGGCCGAGGGAGAGTTCCGTCAGCATGACGGTGTGGTGACGGTGATGATGAAGTTACCAACGCAGGGCTTCGTCTAAGCACTACGACAATATGACCGAGGTGGAAATCTATGGAGGGGGCACCGCACACGGCTAAGAAATTAACTTGTGTGTCTATGGGGTGCCCCCTCCCCCGTATATAAAGGAGGGGAGGAGGGGGCCGGACGGCCTCAAGGAGCGCGCCCCAAGGGGGGAATCCTACTCCTACTAGGAGTAGGTTCCCCCCTTTCCTAGTCCAACAAGGAGGGGAAGGAAGGAGGAAGGGGAGAGAAGGAAGGAGGGGGCGCCGCCCCCACCCCTTGTCCGATTCGTACTGGGGGGCGCCACCTCTTGGCCGGCCCTCTCTCCTCTAAGGACCATGGTGGCCCATTAACTTTCGGGAGGGTCCAGTAACCCTCCGGCACTCCGGTTTTATCCGATGCTATCCAGAACACTTCCGGTGTCCTAATAACATGGTCCAATATATCAATCTTTATGTCTCGACCATTTCGAGACTCCTCATCATGTCTGTGATCACATCCAGGACTCCGAACAAGCTTTGGTACATCAAATCACATAACTCATAATACATATCGTCATCGAACGTTAGGCGTGCGGACCCTACGGGTTCGAGAACTATGTAGACATGACTGAGAGCTCTGGTTAAAAATCAATAGCGAAACCTAGATGCTCATATTGGTTCCAACATATTCTCCGAAGATCTTCATCGGTCAAACCGCACAACAACATACGTTGTTCCCTTTGTCATCGGTATGTTACTTGCCCGAGATTCCATCGTCGGTATCATCATACCTAGTTCAATATCGTTACTGGCAAGTCTCTTTACTCGTCCAGTAGTGCATCATCCCATAACTAACTCATTAATAACATTGCTTGCAAGGCTTATAGTGAAGTGCATTACCGAGAGGGCCCAGAGATACCTCTCTGACAATCGGAGTGACAAATCCTAATCTCAATCTATGCCAACTCAACAAACACCATCGGAGACACCCGTAGAGCATCTTTATAATCACCCAGTTAAGTTGGGATGTTTGATAGCACACTAAGTGTTCCTCCAGTATTTGGTAGTTTCATAATCTCATAGTCATAGGAACATGTATAAGTCATGAAGAAAGCAATAGCAATAAACTAAGCAATCATAGTGCTAAGCTAACAGATGGGTCTTGTCCATAATATCATTCTCTGATGATGTGATCTCGTTCATCAAATGACAACACATGTCTATGGCTAGGAAACTTAACCATCTTTGATTAACGAGCTAGTCTAGTAGAGGCATACTAGGAACACTCTGTTTCTCTATGTATTCACACATGTACTAAGTTTCCGGTTAATAAAATTCTAGCATGAATAATAAACATTTTATCATGATATAAGGAAATATAAATAGCAACTTTATTATTGCCTCTAGGGCATATTTCTTCACCGCCACCAAGCTATAAGGGCTTTGTGATGAACTATAATATGCAAGGGATGGAGAAAACACTTCCCGAGATCTTCACGATGCTTAAGGCCGCGGAGGTAGAAATCAAGAAGGAGCATCAAGTGTTGATGCTTAAAAAGACCACTAGTTTCAAGAAAGGCAAGAGAAAGAAAAGGAACTTCAAGAAGAACGGTAGAGCAGTTGCCACTCCCGTGAAGAAACCCAAAGCTAGACCCAAACCTGAGACTAAGTGCTTCCACTTCAAGGGGAATGGTCACTGGAAGAGGAACTGCCCCAAGTACTTGGCAGATAAGAGGGCTGGCAACGTCAACAAAGGTATATTTGATATACATGTTATTGATGTGTACCTTACTAGTTCTCGTAGTAGCGCCTGGGTATTTGATACTGGTTCATTTGATCATATTTGTAACTCGAAATAGGAGCTGCAGGGTAAATGAAAACTGGCTAAGGACGACGTGATGATGCACGTCGAAAATGGTTCCAAGGTTGATGTGATCACCGTCGGCACGCTACCTCTACATCTACCTTCGGGATTAGTTTTAAACCTAACTAATTGTTATTTGGTGCCTGCGTTGAGCATGAACATTATATCTGGATCTTGTTTATTGCGAGACGGTTATTCATTTAAGTCAGAGAATAATGGTTGTTCTATTTATATGAGTAATATCTTTTATGATCATGCACCCCTTGTGAATGGTTTATTCTTGTTGAATCTCGATCGTAGTGATACACATATTCATAATATTTATGCCAAAAGATGCAAAGTTAATAATGATGGTACCACATATTTGTGGCACTGCCGCTTAGGTCATATTGGTGTAAAGCGCATGAAGAAACTCCATGCTGATGGACTTTTGGAATCTCTTGATTATGAATCATTTGAGACATGTGAACCTTGCCTCATGGGCAAGATGACTAAAATTTCGTTCTCCGGAACAATGGGGTGTGCTAGTGACTTATTGGAAATAATACATAATGATGTATGTGGTCCGATGAGTGTTGAAGCACGTGGTGGATATCATTATTTTCTTACCTTCACAGATGATTTGAGTAGATATGGGTATATTTACTTAATGAAACACAAGTATGAAACATTTGAAAAGTTCAAGGAATTTCAGAATGAAGTGGAAAATCATCATAACAAGAAAATAAAGTTCTATGATCTGATCGTGGAGGTGAATATTTGAGTTACGAGTTTGGTATGCATTTAAGACAATGTGGAATTGTTTCAAAGCTCATGCCACCTGGAACACGACATCGTAATGGTGTGTCCGAATGTCATAATCGCACTCTATTGGATATGGTGCATTCTATGATGTATCTTACCGACTTGCCACTTTCATTTTGGGGTTATGCATTAGAGACAGCCGCATTCACTTTAAATAGGGCACCATCTAAATCCGTTGAGACGACACCGTATGAGTTGTGGTTTGGCAAGAAACCTAAGTTGTTGTTTCTTAAAGTTTGGGGATGCGATGCTTATGTCAAGAGGCTTCAGCCTGATAAGCTCGAACCCAAAGCAGAGAAGTGTGTCTTCATAGGATACCCTAAAGACTCCATTGGGTATACTTTCTACCATAGATCCGAGGGCAAGATCTTTGTTGCCGAGAATGAGTCCATTCTAGAGAAGGAGTTTCTCTCGAAAGAAGTGAGTGTGAGGTAAGAAGAACTTGATGAGGTAATCGTACCTTCTCTCAATTTGGAAGGTAGCACATCACAGAAAGCATTTCGTGTGATACCTACACCAACCTAAGAGGAAGCTAATGATAATGATCATGAAACTTCGGATCAAGTTACTACTGAACTTTATAGGTTGACCAGGGTATGTTCCGCACTAGAGTGGTATGGTAATCCTGTCATGAAAGTCATGTTGTTAGACAACGGCAAACCTACGAACTATGAAGAAGCTATGATGAGCCCGGATTCCAACAAATGGCTTGAGGCCATGAAATCTGAGATAGGATCCATGTATGAGAACAAAGTATGGACTTTGGTGGGATTGCCCAATGATCGACAAGCCATTGAGAATAAATGGATCTTTAAGAAGAAGACAGACGTTGATGGTAATGTCACCATCTATAAAGCTCGAGTTGTCACAAAAGGTTTCCGAGAAGTTCAAGGGGTTGACTACGATGAGACTTTCTCACCCGCAGCGGTGCTTAAGTCTGTTAGAATTATGTTAGCTATTGCCACATTTTATGATTATGAGATATGGCAAATGGACGTCAAAACAGCATTCCTTAATGAGTTTCTTAAGGAAGAGTTGTATATGATGCATCCAGAAGGTTTTGACGATCCTAAGGATGCTAACAAAGTATGCAAGCTCCAGCGATCCATCTATGGACTGGTGCAAGCATCTTCGAGTTGTAATATTCACTCTGATGAAGTGATCAAAGTTTTTGGTTTTATACAAACTTACGGAGAAGCTTGTATTTACAAGAAAGTGAGTGGGAGCTCTTTGGCATTTTTGATATTATATGTGGATGACATATTGTTGATTGGAAATGATATAGAATTTCTGGAAAGCATAAAAGGATATCTGAATAAGAGTTCTTCAATGAAAGACCTCAGTGAAATTGCTTACATATTGGGATAATAGGACTTTCACAAAGTACACACCTTGACAAAGTTTTGAAGAAGTTGAAAATGGACCAGTCAAAGAAAGGGATCTTGCCTGTATTGCAAGGTGTGAAGTTGAGTAAGACTCAAAGTCGACCACGACAGAAGAAGGAGAAAGGATGAAAGTCATTCTCTATGCCTCAGCCATAGGCTCTATAATGTATGCCATGCTATGTACCAGACCTGATGTGTACCTTGCCATAAGTCTAGCAAGGAGGTACCAAAGTGAACCCGGAGTAGATCATTGGATAGCGGTCAAGAATATCTTGAAGTACCTGAAAAGGACTAAGGACATGTTTCTCGTTTATGGAGGTGAGGAAGAGCTCGTTGTAAAGGATTACATCGATGCTAGTTTCAACACAGATCCGGATGACTCTAAGTCTCAAACCGTATACATATTTATATTAAATGGTGGAGAGGTCACTTGGTGCAGTTCCAAGCAGAGCGTTGTGACGGGATCTACATGTGAAGTGGAGTATATAGCTGCTTCGGAAGCAGCGCAAGGAGTCTGGATGAAGGAGTTCATATCTGATCTGGGTGTAATACCTAAATCATCGGATCCAATGACTATATTTTGTGACAACGCTGGAGCTATTGCCATTGCCAAGGAGCCCAGGTTTCACAAGAGAACCAAGCACATCAAGCACCGCTTCAACTCCATTCATAATTATGTTGAGGATGGAGACATAGAACTTTGCAAAGTACATATGGATCTGAATGTGGCAGACCCGTTGACTAAACCTCTTCCGCTGGCAAAACATGATCAGCACCAAGACTCCATGGGTGTTAGATTCATAACTATATAAACTAGATTATTGACTCTAGTGAAAGTCGGAGACTATTGGAAATATGCCCTAGAGGCAATAATAAATTGGTTATTATCATATTTCCGTGTTCATGATAAATGTTTATTATTGTACTAACACCTTGGATTTTAGCCTTTTCTTTTTCTTTTGAATTTCTTTGGATTTTGCTTTGATTTTCTTTTTCTGTGGCTTTGTGATCTGGAAACATGGGAAGATCATCTCTTCTCAGTCTCCCAAGTGGCTTGCCATACTCAAATCCATCCCAAGACCATGTCATTTCCATCTCGACCCAATCCCAAATTCTTTTTATTGGGAATATTCCTTTTTCTATTAAAGGAATAACCCTATCTGCTCTAGGTTGTGAAGCAACCTATATTTCTGTTTTGCCATAAATTCCCACAAAATTCTCAAAAATCCTTTGGACCATATGAACATTGGATATGAAAAAATATTCAAGATTCCATCCTCACGGTGAGCATACCTTCCAATCTTTGTTTCTAGTCAGATTTTCAGGTAGTGAAGCAACTATATTTTATATTGCTTCATTATTGCTGAAATTTTACCAGGACATGCTGCTACCCATATAAACTCACTCCAACAAATTTGGGCTTATTTAATATTTCCAATTTCCCTCTATAATTTTCCAAAAATTCTGACATGAGAGATGCATTGTGAAGGAAGTACCATTTTGGCGCGCCAATTGGAATGAAATTTTTATAGTATCTTCATATGACCAAATGATCATACACCACCAAATTTCAGCTGCATCTAACACTCTTTGTGAGTGCCACTTCATGATCTTGTTTCTGGACCAGATTTGGCAGTTGCAAAGCAACTATATTAAATCTTGGTCCAAATCCTTCCAAATTTCACAGGATTGTAGTCCTTCCTACCCTAAGCATCTGTGACATCTTTTTTATTCCAAGCAATCATCTCAATTTGCCACAACATCTTGCCAAAGTTGGCTACAACAAACTTCACCCTGATCGCTCCTATCAACCCTTGGCTTGCTTTGTTGAACCATCACTTCAGAGGGGACCTAACTTGGATGGACTACACGGGAGACAACCTGTGGCATGACAGAGCGCACCACGTGCGCCTGTTCACGTGGTGATCGCGTAGCCTGGCATGCCATGGACGCGAGTTGGACGTCGTTTTGCTTTGGGCCCCTTCCGCCCATCTATTTCCCTCACGCAGTTGACACCTAGCCATGTCTAGGAGCTTCCCCTTGTAGTCACCTCTCCCCTGGTTCCTGTCCCCCCCTCTGGAAGCTTCCTCGCCGGTGCTAGTTGCCGCGTGCCCACGGGCGCACAGTGGCCGATCGGCTCTGTCCGCGCCCCATCCTCTTCTTCCTCTCCCTTGGTGCCATTCTCTACTCCAGTGGCCTCCTTTTCTCTCTCCCGTTGCTTCCATAGCTCACGAGCACCCTGTTCTTCGCCAAAGTTTTGGCCAAGCCCTCGCGAAGGACTCCGGCCACGGGCATCTCTCCCCGGCTATTTAAACAGTGCCCGAGGCCTCCCGAGCTCACCACTAGCCTCACCACACTCCTCTAGCCCTCCCCGGCTTCTTCCCCGAGCTCCAAGAGCTCTCCTCACCCTTAAATGCCGCCTCGGGCCCCGCTGGCTGTCGGCTAAATTTGATCAAAGCCAAGCCCCATTCACCCTCCTCCCACCACCGGAGACCTCCACCACCACCCTAAAGCCGCCCCAGTACCTCTCCTCCTCCTCTGATGTGTTGTGCCTCCAAGCCGGAGCTCGCCCGTCACCGGTCTCCGCCGTGCTCGTGGGAGCACTCATGCTCGACCTCCCCGAGACCCGAGCCGTACCTGAACGGATGCGCCTCATACTCCCTGTTGGGGATATGACTATCAGATATTACCCGTTCAGGAGGGGCCAGGTCATCCCTATGGCGGTTCATCTGGATAAATCCCAAGAGGATATTAACGATGGCGGTTCATAGACAGGCTTAGTAAAAAGGCCGAAACCTGAAGGCAGCTTAAGGCCCATGAAGTATAAACCGCCATGTATGTGTAGACTTGTAATATAAGGCATGTAAGATAAAGTCACTGAGCCAGACACGTTGTATGAGCCGGCCGTGACTCTGTAGGCCGCAGGGCGTCAACCCATGTATATAAGGGGACGACCCGGCAGCGGCTTAGGGCAAGAAACAACAAGTTGAAAGCCAGGCAAAGCGTGTTTGCTCCCTGGTAATCGAATCCCTAGCAATACCACCTCAAACTGGAGTAGGCCTTTACCTTCACCGCAAGGGGCCGAACCAGTATAAACTCTCTGTGTCCTTTGTCCCGTTTAACCCCTTTAAGCTAACCTCGTCGCAATGGCTCCACAACTAAGTCCTTCCATGAGGACATCAGCCGTGACACTTCCACGATAGTTGGCGCCCACCGTGGGGCCAGCGCACGGTGGTTTTGAGTTCTTAAAGGGGAGCTTCGAAGGGCTCAAGGGATACGGCGTGGGCCGGATGACCAAGAGTCGTCGCGGCAAGCTCTACATCGACGATGTAGGCTGGGGCCCCAAGGCCAGCTCAATTGAGTACGGGTACCGGGTCCCCTTCGGTAGAATCCATGTCTTCATCGGCAAGATTGGCAAGCCGGGCCTTGAGCCGGACATCTGCACCGACATCATCGAGACGGCTCAGAGTGCACGACCCGCCTGAGCTCAACCCGCCGTAAGGCATGTCTTCATTTGGTTCACCAATGGGGCTGAGTTGGAAGGCTTTGTCTCTGGCGGTGAGATAGAAGTCTGCTCTGATGATGAGTCCACAGGCGAGACCAGCTCAATGTATCAACTGCAAGACGGGCGGCTTGGGAATTGTTCCGATGGCAACAGTATTCCGGACCCCCGAGAGCCGCCGAACAGGGTGGCGATCTTCATGGCGGGCACCTAGCCGGTTCTCGGCTCGGTAGCTGCCGCGGCTATAATATCTGGTGCGACAGCAATGACAACTACAGGTACTGGCGGGTCAGCTCGCCCGACGGCTCAAGTTTTAACAGATCTATATTGGATGCTCTAGCGATTCTGATGGAGGTTGAGGTAACCCCAGACAACCAGGAGCAGCACAAAGTCGAGATAGCTAAGTTGCGCGATGAGATAGCACAGGCTAAGGAGGAACTAGCAGCAGAAAATGCCAGGATGGCTGCAGAGCGGGCCATTTTAAGTGCCCAAGCACAACGGATTCAAGTAGATTCATACCGGCTCGCGGTGGATCAGAACGCGTCAAACGAAGTTTTGAGGAGAAAATACCGGAGTCATCTGCCCTCTATTTATGAATCAAGGGACCTCTTCAACACCCCCGGAGCTGGGGCCAGTAACCCGTCGGTGGTAAATCGGATGACATAAGCGCCAGATGGTGGGGTACCGGGTCAGCCGCGCGTGGCGAATTCTCCGTATATGAAAAACACCCCGCCTCAACACGTGGTAACACCGCCGTGTCACTATTCCACCCCTTTGGACAACATGATTGTTGTGGCAACGCGATTGGTGGCTTTACCAGTTGAGGGTGAGACTCCGGCGGCGGTTGAAACCCGAAGAGCCATGGAGCTTCTTCAAACAGCTTTAGTGCAGCAACAGGCTTATTCTTATAGCTGTGACCGGATTCATTCAACCCCTCGACCAAGCCGGAGCGACAGCAGGCACATTGACTCATCGACAGTCTCGAGTACGGAGCAACGCCGTAACCAACCCCATGGACATGACCCGGCGCGCAATGATTTGGTGGACCAGGATAGAGCGCGTCGGGAAGCCGAGCTGGTGGCTCAGCTGGCGGCTCATCGGCACGCGTCGGTTTACCCGACAGCCTCAGTTGCGACGGGTGTAACTTCTAAAGCTTTCGGTGTGCCGTGTCTAACGGCGGCTCTACGAAATGAGCGCCTGCCCAAGGACTTCAATGGCCCTCGTAAGGTGCCTAATTATACAGCCGATCAAACCCCTGAGGCGTGGGTGGAGAGTTATGAGATGGCCATGGAGATGCTAGATGTTAGTGAGGCTACATACGCAAAGTACTTCACCATGATGTTAGAGGGGACGGCTCGCACCTGGTTGAAGGGGTTGCCGGCTAACTCCATCGGGTCATGGGCGGAGCTGAAGGCCCAGTTTATCCAGAATTTCAAAGACACGTGCAAACAGCCTATGTCGATTGTGGATTTGGTTTCCTGTGTGCAGGCTGAGGGCGAGTCAACGACCAGCTGGGTGCGCCGGGTCTCGACCATCATACATTCTTCAGATAATATCAACGTCGGCACATCGGTTCTGATGTTGGAGAAAAATTGCCGGTTCATTCCTTTCAAGCAGAAGCTTGGGCGGCTCAAGCGTCATTGCAACGACATGGGGGAGCTAATGGCGGCTCTTGTTCAGTATGCCGACTCTGATGGTACCAAGGACCCCGACTCTGATGATGAAAAATCGGGAAAGGAAAAGAAGAGTAGCGGCATGAAGAGACAACGATACAATTCTACCAATCAGGGCAGCAACAGTAAGCGCAGAGCTAATGACTTTGTGGCTAACACCGGTGCGCGCAATTATAACCAACATCGTAAGGGACAGCCGGCTCCGAGACAGGATTCGACCTTGAGGCAATGTTAAATCAGCCGTGTCTGAAACACGGAACGGATCAGAAGCCGGCTACTCATTCATGGAAAGATTGCAGCATAATGAGAAGCTTTAGGGAGTCCATCCAGCGCCACCATGGCCTGAATAGCGGATCAGGGTCCGGTTCTCATGGTCCGGGTCATGGAGGTGGCGGTTCAAATTCTGAGTTTCAAGGTCATGGTAACCAGGGTGGTTACAATTAGCAGAGTAATCAGGGGAGTCAACGGCAGCAGCAGTCTGGTTATCAGAACAACCCGAAGCAGTTGAATAGTGGGCAGTATCATGTCTTCACCACTAGCTTATGTAAGCGGGACCAGAAGCTTCATAAGAGGGTCGTGAAGACGATTGAGCCAGCAGTGCCACGATATTTGCGATGGTCAAAGCAGCCTATTGTGTGGAGTCGTGAGGATCATCCGCCCCGGGTTGATAATCCGGGTCACCTAGCTCTAGTAGTGGCACCTCGGGTTGGGGGCTATAAGTTTACTAAGGTGCTCATGGATGGAGGTAGCATCATTAACATCATTTATTATGAGACCTTCCGTCGCATGGGACTGTCAGATAAGAATCTTAAGATGTCAACCACTGTCTTCCATGGTGTGGTGACGGGTAAGTCGGCCTACCCAGTGGGTAAGATATCTTTGGAAGTTACCTTTGGAGACGAGCACGATTCCAGGTCTGAGATGTTAACCTTCAAAGTGGTAAAGATTAAGAGCCCCTATCATGCTCTGTTTGGGCGGCCGGCTTATGCTAAGTTCATGGCAAGGCCTTGTTATGTTTACTTGCAGCTTAAGATGCTGGGTTATAAGGGCACCATCATAGTACTTGGGAGTCGCAAGGTGGCCTTGGAATATGAGGAGGGTGATGTGGCTTATGCTGAATCAGTTTGTGCAACGGAGGAGCTGAAATTTTACAAGGACAATGTTGACCCGGCAGACATGACGTCCTTGAAAAAACCAACCACAGAGCATGATCCTTCGTTAAAGTTTAAATCGGCGGACAATACTAAAATGGTTGATTTCATCCCTGGCGACTCATCCAAGAAGTTCAGCATCAGCGCTAATCTGGATCCGAAATAGGAAAGCACGCTCATCAAGTTCATCCGTGAGAACCGGGACATCTTTGCATGGAAGCCTTCAGACATGTCGGGTGTACCGAGGGAAATCGCTGAGCACACTCTTAATATTGATCTGAAGTTTAAGCCGGTCAAGCAATTTCTTCGCCAGTTTAACGAGGAGAGGCAGAAGGCCATTGGTGAGGAAGTGGCCCAGCTTTTGGCGGTCGAGTTTATCATTGGAGTTTTCCATCCAGAGTGGTTGGCTAATACGGTGCCGGTACTCAAGAAGAATGGCACTTGGCGGATGTGTGTGGATTACACGGACTTGAACAAAGCTTGTCCGGCTGATCCATTTGCTCTCCCTCGTATTGATCAGATCATTGATGCTACGGCGGGTTGTGAGAGTTTGAGTTTTTTGGATTCTTATTCTGTTTATCATCAGATCAAGAAGGCAGTTAAGATTAGGAGAAGATAGCTTTCATTACTCCGTTTGGAGCCTTCTGCTATGTGTCTATGCCTTTTGGGCTCAAGAGTGCCCAGGCGACTTATCAGCGGTGTGTACAAAATTGCCTTCACAATCGGATTGGGTGCAATGTTCATGCTTATGTAGATGACATTGTGGTGAAGTCAAGAGAGAAGGAGACCCTAATTGATGATTTGAAGGAGACGTTTGACAATCTCCAGGTCTACAAGATGATGCTTAACCCGACTAAGTGTGTTTTTGGTGTACCAGCAGGCAAGTTCTTGGGATTTCTGGTTTCTAACAGAGGCATTGAAGCTAACCCAGAGAAGATCAAAGCCATTACTTCCTTGGCTAAATCGGCGTGTGTCAATGATGTTCAGCGACTGGCAGGTCGTATTGTGGCTTTAAGCCAGTTCATAAGCTAGCTAGGTGAGAAGGCTATCCCCCTTTATCAGATGATGAAGAAGATGGATCACTTTGTTGGAGTGATGCTACTAATCAAGCGTTTGAGGATCTAAAGAAACAGTTGGCTAAGCCGCCTGTGCTTGCTGCCCCTATTGATAAAGAGCCTCTGTTGTTATATGTGGCTGCTAATAGCTGGGCCATCAGTGTAGCCATTGTGGTGAAAAGGAAAGAGGCAGGCAAGGAGTACCCGGTTCAACGGCCGGTTTATTACATCAGTGAGGTGCTTATCGAATCCAAACAGAGGTATCCACACTGGCAGAAGCTTGTATATGGGGTTTTCATGGCAAGCCAGAAGCTTAAGAAATATTTTCAAGGTCATCCCATCACTGTGGTTAGTTCTTCTCCTTTAGGATATATCATCCAAAACAGGGAAGCCACAGGCCGGGTTGCTAAATGGGCCATTGAGCTTGGTCCTCACGGTTTAAAGTATGTGCCACGCACGACCATCAAGTCCCAAGCACTTGTGGATTTCATCAATGATTGGACAAAGTTGCAGACACCTGAGGAAAATCCGGATAACACATATTGGACTATTCACTTTGATGGATCCAGACAGTTGGAGGGCTCGGGGGCTGGAGTTGTTTTGACTTCCCCACGAGGTGACAAGTTTTCTTATGTTCTCCGGCTAATGTTCCCCTGTACTAACAATGCAGCTGAGTATGAGGCCTTGCTCCATGGTCTTCGGATGGCTAAGGAGATAAACTTAAGCCGGGTGAGGTGCTTTGGTGATTCGGATCTGGTGGCTCAGCAAGTTTCTGGTACTTGGGATTCTAAGGATCCGCTTATGGCGGCTTATCGATGAGAGGTTGATGCCATTGCAGGCCACTTCAAGGGTTACCAAGCTGAGCATATTGACCGAAGGAAGAATGAGGTGGCTGACAATTTAAGCCGGCTAGGGTCACAGTGTAAGACAGTGCCACCTAACACGTTCTTGGATGTTCTACTCAACCCTTCCGTCAAATTACCTACGGAGGAGGACCTCGCTGTTCCTGACCCGGAAGCACAATTGGTGGCGGCACTTCATGCTATTCCTGATTGGACGGTTCCGTATTTGGCTTACATGACCCGGGGTGAGTTGCCAGAGGATGAGGTCTTGCCAGACAGATAACCCGGCGGTCTAAGTCAATGACGATTGTCAATGGGGAGTTGCACCATCGCAGTGTCACAGGGGCGTTTCAATGTTGCGTCTCTCCGGAAGAAGGTTGTGAGATTTTACGAGAGATCCACAAAGGAGATTGTGGTCATCATGCTGGCTCTAAATCTCTTGTAGCCAAGGCTTTCCGTCATGGGTTCTATTGGTTGAAGTCTCATGCTGATATTGAGGATCTGGTAAGCAGATGTGACGGCTGCCAGAAATTTTCACGACGAGCTCATGTGTCGGCTCAAGAATTGAGGATGATTCCAATTACTTGGCCGTTTGCAACTTGGGGGCTTGATATGGTTGGGCCTTTTAAAATGTCCAAGGATAAGAAGACCCACCTCTTGGTGGCAGTTGATAAGTTTACGAAGTGGGTTGAAGCAGAACCGGTTAGTAAATGTGATGCGGCAACAACGGTTCAATTCATGAAGAAGGTGATCTTCCGTTTTGGCTTTCCAAACAGCATTATAACAGATAATGGCACTAATCTTTCTCAAGGCGCTATGGAATAATTTTGTCAACGGGAGCATATCCGGCTTGACGTTTCCTCTGTGGCTCACCCTCAATCCAATGGGCAAGCAGAACGAGCAAATCAGGAGATTCTGCGAGGTATCAAGCCCCGGTTTATGGTTCCTTTGCAGAGAACGTCGGGTTGTTGGGTGGAGGAGTTACCCTCAGTGTTATGGAGCATCAACACGACCCCCAACAGGTCTACGGGTTACACATCTTTTTCATGGTTAATGGGGTAGAGGCGGTTCTCCCTAGTGACATCCATCATGATTCACCCCGGGTGGCGGCTTATGTTGAGGCTGACAATGAAAAGGCGCGTCAAGATGCACTTGACTTCTTGGATGAGGAGCGTGATCTCGCAGCAGCTTGTTCGGCGATTTATCAGCAAGACCTACGTCGTTATCACAGCCGCCGTGTTAAAACTAGAACCTTTCAAGAAGGTGACTTAGTGCTCTGGCTCATCCAAGATCAGAAAGATATGCATAAGTTGCCATCGCCTTGGGAAGGACCTTTTGTGGTCAGCAAGAATTTGCATAATGGGTCATACTACCTTATCGACGTTCAAGACAACAAGGACTCACGCACATCGGAGGAGGAGACCCGTCGGCCGTGGAACATTGCTCATCTTCGGCCCTACTATACTTGAGCCTCCGGCTCTCATGATGTACATAATCACTTAATGTATATATTATAAGCAGTATAATAAAGCTGGCATCCTTGACAATTCAAGGCTTCTGTCGTTTCACTTCCTCGAAGCTAAGTCTTTATCATCATTTAAGAGGCTCGGTGCCCACAATTTCAGGGACCAAAGAGAGTTGGATGCACAACACAGCTCAAACATAGGTCCCTGATGAGCGGGATTCGTCAGTGTGTCACTTGGGGGCTTCTTGCTCATCGAGCATAGCTATCGGTACCCTTTTGATCGGTGCAATGCCAAAGCTTATATGGTCACTTGGGGGCTTCCTGTTCAAACATAGGTGTATTCACCAAAGAGAACATAGTTGTCGGTACCCTCTTGATCGGCTCAACGCCACACTTGTAAGCATGTCACTTGGGGGCTTCCTGTTCAAACATAGATGTATTCACCAAAGAGAACATAGCTGTCGGTACCCTCTTGATCGGCTCAATGCCACACTTGTAAGCATGTCACTTGGGGGCTTCCTGTTCAAACATAGGCGTATTCGACCAAAGAGAACATAGCGTTACTACCCTCTTGACCAGGTTTGTTCAAACATAGGCGTATTCGACCAAAGAGAATAAACTCTGACCGGTTCATCCTACATGTAACCAGCTGCTTCAACTCCATCAGGTCATCCTGATTGACCCGTCGAACTCTTAACAATCAGTCTTTACGGTGTATTCGACCAAGATCTGAGCTCGATTAAGGTTCAAACGGTGGCTTGTCATGCGAGAGCACGGTTTACAGATAGTCAGGATGAATCCAGGCTTCATAAGTCGCCTTCCTTGGAACTTGGATAAATCAGCCCGTGATGTATGTTATTACTCTGGCCTCGCATACTCTTGATAAGTCTTTAAGCAAGACCAGACTTTATCTAGGGTTCAAATGTCGATTGGGCACACTGTGAGTCAGGCTCACGGAACGCACGAACAATCTATTGGCTCGGGCTAGTTTCATTGAAGAAGACACTTTGGCTTGGTAGCCTACAAAAGCCTCGAATTTCTTCTGATTTCTTATTTGTATTCTTTATATGGCTTTTTTCACTACCTTCTAGTTTTTGCAAGTCAGGCCCAGCTGCCCTGTTTACGGCTCATATTTGAAGCATACTTTGGGTTTTATAACCCGTCAGGAGGACAGACTCTAACTTGTCAGAGCGTAAGGAATCCTATGTTTGGAGTTAATTCTAACACCTCTAGCTGCATGAAGCTGATAAGCCAGCAGTCTAGGCATATACTACAGGTATGCAATTTTATTTAGCAATTATCAGACCGGCTCCAGTTATGGACTATTTGTCCCTAGCGGCTTCAATTGGGTATCATGACCAGCTCGGTGGTAAGCCGCCAGGGCACTTGTGTTTTCTTTGTGTGTAGGATAATAATCATTCAAATCTGCATATATCAAAGACCATCATACCCATAATGGTTTTTAAAAACAGGTGGATCAGCAGGATTATGCAAAACAGAAACGTGCATGATGGCACGACAGATCTAAGTTTTAACTACCCTATTACATGGCTCCATGAGCCAAAATAAGATCAAGTGTTTTTCAAAGATCAAGTATCTAAACCGCCCGGCGGCTCAATCTTCTTGGCCTTGCTGATGGGAGGCCTATGGTTCATCCCTTACCGATTCTTCGTCCTCCTCCACCATCTAGAAGTTTGGTTTTGACCAATCAAAGCCACGCAAGGCGTAGAATGCTGCTTCGTCATCGATAAGATTAGACGGGTCAATTTCAGGGGCGAAAATGTGCTTACGAATTGGAGGGATCAGGTCCATCACTTTAAATTCTAGGGTAGGCATCTTCTGATTGTCTGCATCGTAAGCCGGCTGATATTTGGAGAGGTTGGTCTCTTCAGCAATGACTGTTGCATGAGGACGAATTTCTTTAACACAGGCGGTGAAGTCTTGCTGATCAAAAGATGTCCCATCCTCCTTTAAGCTCGGATACCCACTGGCCACGTCTGCCGGGTCTAATTCCGGTACCCATGCCTTGGCAAGGCTCAAGGCTGTCACAGCTCCGGCTCTTGCACAAGAATGTTTAATTTCTTGAAGTCTAGTGGGTAAGATGGACAATTTCTTCAACACGTCACTCAACAGGTTGGGTCCTTGGTTAGTTGGGGAGATAGTAGCAACAGTACGCTAAGCTCCGGTGTACAATTTCTCAACAAGGATATAAACCGCCATGAGCTTAACAAGCATATCCTGATTAAGGTTGCTACTCCTTGGACCTGAGGAAAACACAGATCGGTTAAATGGTGGTTTACATTACTACGACAAAAATACTCACTTTGGATGAATAGCAAGGTGACTCACCGAAGATAGCAGAAACCATCTGAGATACATGGTGTTTTAAGCCGGTGAGCTCAGTGGTTACCTCTTGAAGAGCTGCTTCTGCTTTTTCAGCTCACTGCGTTAAAGCAGTCTTCTCTTAAGCCCACGTCTTTTCTCCGCCGAAAAATGGGTCTTCAGTTTTTCCGACTCAGCAACGCTAAACTGGAATTTTGACTCAGCTTTCCGGGTCTCAGTTTCCTGAGTTGCCAGCCAGGTCTTTGCATCGTTCAATTGAGACTCCAGTTCAGCAGTAGCAGCCTGTATGAAGCATAGAGTTATCAACAAATTTATATCAAGATTACAACAATATAAATCCCAAGTCCTTTGCAAGCAACAACACTTGGCACTTGGGGGCTAATGTCTGTCAAAACAATTTTTCAAAGAAATGGCTCTTATGAATAAAGTCCCAAGCACTTCACAAGCAACACTACTTGGCACTTGGGGGCTAATGCATATCGCTTGTATCTTAGTAATGATGACCCAGATGTACTGTAAACAGTCTTAGCCGACTCATGGGGGCTATGCAATTAAGTTCTCCTTTCTTACACAATGATAAAAAGGACCAGCTCATTCATACTGATTAAACCGGCCCTTGGGGGCTACGGATGCAAAGTTAGACTAATTCAACATCTGATTTAATTTTTAATCGGACTTGGAGGAGTCTATGATAGAAGCTTATGGATTCTTCTAAGTCTACAGATTATTCAATCTTATCATAATGAGAAGACTTGGGGGGCTGGTAGGATGTACATAACTTATTTAAAGCCGGACGACATACCTCATACTTCTGGTGCATCTATTTCACCATTTCAATTTCCAAATCGTGGATGGAGTGTACTTGGTTGAGATAACCAGACAATATTTCACTACTGCTCAATTGAGCATAGTGGGAAATATCAAACCTCACTTTCCGTCTCTCGATGACTTCTTGCTTAGCAGAATGTTTGGCTAAAACAGTTCGGTTCCCCGGTTCAGTAAAACGAGTGCCAGTGATCAGAATGTCATCAGCGTAAGTCTCTGACGGTTTAAGTGAGCTTGACGGTTCAGTATTTAAAGAGTCAATGTTGGTTTGATCAATAGAGAGGTCAGGCATCTCAGCTTAAGTGTTAGAAAGCAGGATCTTCTGGTTGTTGTTCAGAGGCTTCTGGTGCAGAGGCTTGCTAGTCCAGTTTAGCAACTTTAGGGTCTTCAGCTGGCTTGGTCACCTTTGCTTTCTTGTTAGGCTTTGCTTGTCCACTGAAAGAGTTAGGAAAAGTCAGTATAATGGTGAGGATATAAAAGTACAGGAGAAAGGTAATTGTTCTTAACCATGGGCAGTCTTGAAAGCCGGTAGCTGGGTCTGAGATGAATCGCCAGAGGAAGAACGAGAAACCTCCTGGAAGTTTGAACCAAAGGAATTGAGTGGCTGGTGAAAGAGACCCGCCAGTAAATAAAAAGAGTTAAGGTTAAAAGAACCTCATTTTGGCGTTTTCGAGGAGCGGGAGTGTTTGGTAAAGCGGAGGATAATTCTTCACCTCCGCTGGTCCGGGTCTGACGTTGATTCTCGTGTTGCTGTCATTTCAAAAGAAAGTGAGGATCTAAATAAGTCAATGGGTGTGAAAACCTTACTTTCCGGGTTACTCGCCGAAGTTTCTGTCTTGGCAAAGGTTCTGAGTCGGAGGAAATAATAGTTACCTCTTCTTCAACTGCTTGGCTGTCTCCCATATCATCCTGATAATAGTCAGTGTCAATAAGATGGTTGAAAAACAAGCCAAGAGAGTCAAGGGCTACCTCCGACTCAGAGGTGTCATCCAGCTTAAGCCGATCAGAGGCGCTTGGTTTCTTCTTTTTCTTAGTGGTATTCTTGACGGTTTTCCTGGCGGCTTTCTTGGCAGCCCTGGCCTTCTTGGCAGCTTCATGATCATATGCCTTTTTCCAAAAATCAGACTTAGCCTGTAAAAGTTATCAAAGGTTGAGTAAAATGTTTGAATAATGAGGTGAAGGTAAATAAGTTTAGAGACTCACATTCGGTGGCGGGTTAAGCTTGCAAAAAGGGGCCAGACCCGTTTTAATGCAATCTTATGGATCTTCATTCAGAAGGGACTTAACCATTTCATTTACTGCCCCGTCAGCTAATGGTGCAGAGCTGTGGCGCAGTGGATCCTTTACATCCCCAGTGTAAGTGCACATTAAGCCGGAGCGGCGACCCAAAGGGATGATCCGCCAAGAAACCCAGCACCTGACCAGGTCAACACCAGTTAAGCTGTTTCCTAGCAGAGTTGTAACCTTTGCAATGGTAGGAGCAAGTTTTGCCCGTTCAGAAGTGGTAAGCTTCTCAGGAAGATTGCGCTTTGAGTCCAGGCGCTCGACACGGTAACCCGGCAGTGGATTCCCGTCAGCCGGAGAGGTATCTTTGCAGTGAAACCACGTCTGATTCCAATCCTTTGGGTGACTCGGCAGAAGTGCATAAGGGAAAATGGCGTCTCTTCTGCGTTGAATCGAGATTCCACCAAGTTACAAGCCGGGTCCGTTGGTGAACTCATTCTGACGGTTCAAATAAAAATATTCTCTAAAGAGGTCGATGTTGGGCTCCTCTTGAAGATATAATTCGCAGAAGACTTGAAAGTTACAGATATTTGACACGGAATTGGGTCCGATGTCTTGAGGATGGAGTTGGAAGAAATGCAGAACATCTCAGAAAAACTTAGAGCCGGGAGGTGAGAAACCCCGGTTCATGTGATCAGTGAATACAATGACTTCGCCATCCTTTGGCTGAGGTCTTTCCACGCCCGGTTCAGGAGTGCGGTAATGCATAACACTCTTTGCGGGTAAGTACCCGACTTTGACAAAGTCTTTGAATTTGCCCTAATTGACGATGGAGGGGACCCAGTTGCATGTATAGACTGTCTTTGGCGGCATGGTAAAAGAAGGAAAACCTAAAGGGAGGAAGTAATTTGCCGGTTCAAGTCAGTTGGTGAAATCACAAGTTAACAGTTGCAATGTACGTTCAGAATGGCGGCTTAAGTGAGGACTAATGGTATATGGTTAATCGTAAACTGGATATATAAGCCGCCATGACACGTACTGGTATTCAAGATCTGATAAGAGCAAAATTTTACTAAGTATGAGAACAAACAAGTTTTGCAGATTGAAGCTATGAGATTGAATCTGCGGTAGTTCAGGAAAAAGGAAATAAATCCTAAATATAAGGTGGTGGCAGCAGGAAAGTGTAGGTGCCTAGATGAGATATGTTGCGACAAGGATATATTATAGTATAAAAAACAGGTGCTAAAACTGCTACCGTACGAGGTTTGTACTACTTTCAGATCAAAACTATGGATTTGGGGCGATGAAGGGGAAGAACAGTGATGAATAACGATGAATAGAGAAACCCTAATGGAGATCTACTACAGTAGAGAAAGAGAGAAGTACTTACTGGATCTACGGAACGGCAGAGAGGCGCCACAGTTTTCTGGTCTAGTACAGGGTGATGCAGCGGCCGAGGTCGAGGAAGACGATGAGCTTCACGGCGGCGGCGGTGTTCAGAAGCACAGACGCGTCACGAAGGAAGGTGGAAGACGAGAAGAAGAAGAGAGGAGAATGAGAGGAGGACAGCTTGACCCTATTTATAAGGAGAAGGGTAATAGGTGGGCGCAAAAAACGAGGGGGCCAAATGATGATTATCTAGCTAATCGAATGCCTCGATTTTCGGGAGATCATTAAAGATAAAGATCCGTTAAAGATACGTTATGTCACGTGCGAAGTTAATGGCAGATGACGTTATGGAGTTTTTCCAAAATTTCTGGAGATAACGTCATGGCGGGTTACACTATTTCACAGCAAAGGAAGAAGGACTTTTCTAAGTGTTGAAGATTGACATGAACAAATTCAAATCAACCTGGGGCCTAATGTTGTGGATATGACTATCATATATGACCCGCTCAGGAGGGGCCGGGTCATCCCTATGGCGGTTCATCTGGATAAAGCCCAAGAGGATATTAACGATGGCGGTTCATAGACAGGCTTAGTAAAAAGGCCGAAACCTGAAGGCGGCTTAAGGCCCATGAAGTATAAACCGCCATGTATGTGTAGACTTGTAATATAAGGCATGTAAGATAAAGTCACCCAGCCGGACACGTTGTATGAGCCGGCCGGGACTCTGTAGGCCGCAGGGCGTCAACCCATGTATATAAGGGGACGACCTGGCAGCGGCTTAGGGCAAGAAACAACAAGTCGAAAGCCAGGCAAAGCGTGTTTGCTCCGTGGTAATCAAAACCCTAGCAATACCACCTCAAGCTGGAGTAGGCATTTACCTTCACCGCAAGGGGCCGAACCAGTATAAACTCTCTGTGTCCTTTGTCTCGTTTAACCCCTTTAAGCTAACCTCGTCGCAATGGATCCACAACTAAGTCCTTCCATGAGGACATCTGCCGTGACACTTCCACGACACTCCCGATTTTGTCGGTGGTCAGAGCTCCACCGGGGATGGCCGGAGCTGCTGGGCTGGCCACCGGCGTCGGCCATGTCCTCTGTTCCGCCAGGCGAGCGGGAGGTTGAAGAAGAAGCCAGGCCAGGAAGGCCCCACCTCCTCGTGGTCCCCACCCGTCAGCCGCATAGCCAGTTGACCCTAGGCGCTGACATGGATAAGTGAAAGCGTATTCTTCGGAATACGTTTTCCTCCAGCAAAAGCGCACTTCGGCTCTGCTTCGACCAAAAATACACTTCCCCTGTTAGAAAGCATATTACTCAAACAGACGCCTTCTATTTCTCAACCGCCGACCGAATCTGCTATTTTGTGAACGTTCTCCTGTTAGCAGCAAAAAAGGACAGTTTTTAATTCTTTTTCTGCCTAGCGAACGAACGGTGATATCTCTGCGACCATAACTCCGATTCAGGTGATTCCAAAGCCCACGTTCTCTGTTCGTCAAGACCATTCCGTTCGTGCCATTTTCATGATGTTATACATTCTAAAAATGACCATTTTGCCCTTGCACTTAATCAGTCCCCTTAGGGAGAGAAACATGTCCGACGAATCTTTCCGCGAGCTTCTCGCACTTCTTCCCAGAGAATCCTACATCCCCAGGCAAGCCACGACAGCCGCTTGCATGATGGCCTTGTAGTAGCCATGGTTTTCAACTTGAATATTTAATTGTTTTGTGCATGTTAATATTTCGTGAATGCTTTATATATGCTTGTGAATCCATACTTATCTTTATACCATGATCATTTGCATCTAGTTGGTTAAGTGATTACTCTCTAATATTATTATCATATTCTTTTCTGGTAATTATTTTCCGGTGCCAGTGATCATGCTAGGTCCATCTGAAGTGTTATTATTTATTATACTTGTGCTATTCATGATCATCAGTATGCCATGCTCATTTGCATCTAGAGAATGATTTATTGTGGTAGATATGTTAAATGGTTATATTGCTCATCCATGTTCATGTTGATATCCTGCTCATATGCATTGTTATTGCATCATGCTCTTTCTTTATGACTCAGCTCATCACCATTCAAGTTGAACCGGACTTTAATCGAACTTGAACACCGTTGACTGAGTCATAGTTCCATCAAATCGAGCTGACCAGTGCAGCCACACTTGCCTGTATGACAACGCCCCGATGCAGTCTATTGTCATGCCTCTCGTCGATGCCTCCAACTAGGGAAGGTTATGTGCGCGCGCTACCCTGATCAGGTAGGCGGCCATAAGCCTTGTGTGCCCATAGTTGTTTGGTACCATTTGTCCCCGTTTGGGACCATTTTTGTTTTGCCACAATGGTGGTCGTTGATGTCCAGAGTGGCATCCGGGGCCACCCATGACTTAGCCCAAAGGGGAGTTGGTCGGAGTGGCTGGGAGAGTGTCATGCAGTAGATTGGTTTTGTCAGAACGCCCTTGGTCCACCCAAATGGGAGCACGAGGCCATGGGTTCTGTGGTGTGGGTACGGTGTACTAACCTCTGGTGAGTGTATAATCTATCGATAGTCGCGCCCATGGATATGGGCCCAATTCGTAGTAGGTCACACTATGGGTCAACAGTAATAATAATCTGACTAATAAGCAACCCTGGTTCGATGAGGAAATAAGTTGATTGATATTATGTGATCATGAGAGGATCACAATGGGATCGTGGATACCGAAGTTGGTTGATCTTTATGGTGTCATGTGATGACCTAGGGTAAAGATTGAGCTCCCTATGGTCATGTAGTGATCACTATGGTATTGTTAATACCAAGCTTGGTTGATCCTAAGGTGATCGTGTGTTGTCCATGATGGTAAGTTGATACATGTGGTGGTTACGAGGTAACCTTCGAACAGAGTAAGTTGGTCCATGATATTTGTAAACCTGATGCATGCTAGTATCATCATTCTTCACATCATGAGTAACATGTTCATGCCATGCTCATCTTGTATTGTTCTAGTAGTATTATGCTCATCAGGGATGATTAATCTGTAACTGCCATGCTATTGTTTGTCTTGATTGATTTGGTTGCTGTGATCTTGCGAGTACATTCAAAGTACTCACCTAGTGTGTCATGCTAGTTTGCAGGTAATGTCGTGATTGCTTGCGTGTCGAGGATCCCGAGTTTGCGAGCTAGGATACACGTTCCAGCCAGAGTCCCTGCAGAGTGGAGTTCACCGCCGTTGCCATTGTTCCGCTGCTAGATGATATTCTGCGGCTACAAGTTGATCTACTGCTAGCATAGAACTACCCTAGCAGGCGTAGTGTCGCCGTGCCGATGTAATCCTTGGGTCTTCAGAACCCTTGTACCCATATCCATTGTAATAAAAAGCGGATTTGTTCTATGCCTAGAGTGTTGTATTCCAGAAGACTTGATCTCTGGGCTGGAATACGGGGTGTTCCGGTCTCTCTGAGCCGGGGTGCCACAATTATTCATGCTAGAATTGTATTGACCGGAAACTTAAATACATGTGTGAATACATAGACAACATAGTGTCCCTAGTGAGCCTCTACTAGACTAGCTTGTTGATCAAAGATGGTTAAGGTGTCCTAACCATAGACATGAGTTGTCATTTGATAATGGGATCACATCATTAGGATAATGATGTGATGGACAAGACCAAGCTATAAGCTTAGCATCAGATCATTTAGTTTATTTGCTATAGCTTTCTTCATGTCAAGTATTTGTTCCTTAGACCATGAGATCGTGTAACTCCATGACACCGGAGGAATACTTAGTGCGTATCCAAATGTCACTTCGTAACTGGGTGATCATAAAGGTGCTCTACAGGTATCTCTGAAGGTGTCTGTTTGGTTGGCATGGATCGAGATTGGGATTTGTCACTCTGTATGACAGAGAGATATCTCTGGGCCCTCTCGGTAATACAACATCTTAAAGAGCTTGCAAGCAATGTGACTAATGAGTTAGTCACGGGATCTTGTATTACGGAACGAGTAAAGAGACTTGGCGGTAACGAGATTGAACTAGGTATGGAGATACCGACGATCGAATCTCGGGCAAGTAACATATCGCCGGACAAAGGAAATTGCATACATGATTAACCGAATCCTTGACATCGTGGCTCAACCGATAAAATATCTTCGTGTAATATGTAGGAATCAATATGGGCATGCAGGTCCCACTATTGGTTATTGACCGGAGAGGTGTCTCGGTCATGACTACATGATTCCCGAACCTGCAGGGTCACGCACTTAACATTCGTTGACACTAGAGTAGTATTAGGATATTTGATGATTGGTAACCGAATGTTGTTCAGAGTCCCAGATGAGATCCCGAACATCACGAGGAGTCTCAGAATGGCCGAGAGGTAAAGATTTATATATGGGAAGTCATATTTTGGGTTCCGGAAAAAGGTGCAGTTTTTTCGGTATTGTACCGTGAAGCTTCTAGAAGGTTTTGGAGGATTCCGGAGGGGTCCGAAAGTCCACAAGTGGGTCCACCACATCCCAAGGGCTGGCATGGGCTGAGGGAAGGCGCCCCGGCCTTATTAGGCTGGGTGAACCAAGTCCTCAAAAGCCCATATGGCTAGGGAAGGGAAAAAAAGAGTCCTAGTAGGAATAGGGTTGGACCTGGAGTCCAAGTCCCCCCTGGTTGTGCCCTAGGGCTTGGAGGGGCTGTTCCCCACGCCCCTCCACTATATATAGAGGGGAGAGGGCGCCCCAAGAGCACACACCAAGCCCTTGACGTCCCTCTCTCTCCCGTTACTCCGTAGTTCCTCCATCCTCGTTCTAGTAGCTCTTGGCGAAGCCCTGCTGAAGTAGCTCCACCACCACCATCACCACCACGCCATCGTGTTGGTTGTGATCCCATCTACTTATCCGCCTTCTCTTGCTGGATCAAGGAGGATGAGACGTCATCGAGCCGCACATGTGCTAAACTCGGAGGTGCTGTCCGTTCGGCACTAGATCGGTTGGATCGTGATCGGATCGCGAAGAGTACAACTATATCAACCGCGTTATATACGCTTCCGCTTTCGGTCTACGAGGGTATGTAGACACACTCTTCCCTCTCGTTGCTATGCTTCTCCTAGATAGATCTTGGGTGTTCGTAGATTTTTTTTTTATTTTCATGCTTCGTTCCCCATCAGCGGTGAGTTTGCCGCGTAGTCGAGCTGATCTTTCAGGCGAGCGTGATGCTCGGATACTCCGACACCTTCGCCGGCTCCATCTCCGACAGGTTTCCCGATGGTTCCATGCGTCGGCGATGGAAGGAAGAAGAGGGTGGGACAAAAGAGCGGGAATTAGGCGAAAAGCGGCGGGGAATGGAAGAAGAGAGTGAGGAATTTTGACGCGGAAACAATGCGGGCTGCTACAAAAGCGCGGGCTCCAACTTCCTTTTGGGTGGGCTAGGGATAGAGAGCGACGTTTAGCGTGTCCGTAAAGGCTCCTTATGTTTATCTTTGGTTCGGATCGTCTTGCAGATCGATACAACCACAACATATTCGGACAATACGATCCGGATGGACGCGGGTCGTTTGCAGGTTGCCGTTTGGAGATGTCCTTATAGTATATAGTAACTTATTCAGCCCTTCCGCTGTACGCGCTGTAGATTCACACCGACAGTAGGCAATGTGCCTTGTTTATCTGTCTGTTCTAACCAGTTACTTGGAACGCCGTAAGATAAAATACACGCGCCACACGCCTTCAAATCATTCGCCGCCCCTCACGCGAACGTGAGAAATAAGCATCGCCGCGTCCCACGTGATGCACGGTTTTGTTTATCCTAGGCCCAAGTCGCAGCAATGATATGACGAGCCACCTGTGCTCTCTCTCTCTGCCCCCTTCGTCGCCATGGACGCAGTTGCAGAGTAGAACAAGCAGCCATATCCTAGCAAACCTCACCAGCCGGCGGTCTCCACGGCGAGCTTGCAGCGAGAGGAGCTACGCGCGCGCAGGATCTGCGTTGGTGCTACGGTACGGTCTGCTCGTCCTCTCCCCTTTGTTAATTTCTCCTGAGCTTCTTCTTTTGCTGGTCTTTTAGTTGGTGGCGAGAAGGATAAGATAACTCCTTTTCCCGTTACGAAAAACATTTTTCCTTGGGTTTAGTTCACAGGTTCCTAGAGAGGACGACTTTTTCCGTTACAAAATATTTGCATGGTGGTCGATGGTGTTGTGGATTTGGAGCTTGATTGTTAGTTTTTGCATACCCAAATTAGAAACCCTTGCGCTCTCTGGTTCCATTCCATACATATACATTGTTCTAGCTGCAGTGCTGCACTTGTAGATTACTGGCGGACTAAGAAATGCAGTCAGGAGCTGAGAACAGCAGCGGCTCAGAGCAAAATTCGGTATAGAAAAAGGATGGAGAAGTGGAGAAGGCGAGAGAACATGGGAGGATCGGAGAATGATTTGCTTGCATCAGAGCCCTTGGTCTCGCCCACGAATCGAGCGCCTCGTGCCAAATTTAAAACTAAACCTTACTGCTACGTCATGTGTCCCCGCGCCAATTTTCTTCTTCTCGGCTCTTCTCTATGTTGGCACTGATCAATCCGCGCACAACACGTGGATGGTACAGTACTAGTAGGTTGGCGCGAGGAGTTGAAAAGAAAATTAAACATTACTCCCTCTGTAAACAATTTAGTGATCTAAACGCTCTTGGGAGTACTAGCAAGTGTAGAATGGAGACATGGAGTTTTTGACCCCGAGCGCACATGCCTATGATGAACAGAAAAAAAATTCAAAACAAATCTGATTTTTTTCTTGATAAACATTGATTAATGTTTTAACAGCGTGCAAAATTTTCTGATGAAATGACATTGGTGGAGCCCTGAAAAAAGAAAAAAAAATCGATGCTATGAAAAGAATATTGTGGAAGCATTTTGGAGCATCGATTTTGTTATTTTGCCCAGACCTCCTCGAATGTTATTTCATCAAAAAGAATTGTTTTCACGCATATTTCAAGAAAAGTAAATATTAATTTGATCAACGAAATGTGATTTATACTCAATGAAAATTAGACTAAACCATTGAATTTTTTTAAAATGTTTATCAAACGGTATATATTGTGAAATATAGCTAATATTCATTTATCAAATAGATGAAAAAAAACTAAAACACAAGAGGCACCCGAATGGAGGGTATACCTTTTTCCATGTGACAAACTAAAGTGAGGAATTTAACCTAAATAAAAATAGGGAAATGTTTGTATACGGCGAGCCGGCCGAAAACTACACCGGTCGCGCGCGCGCCGTGCGATCCCGTGCCATCCAGCGGCCCGCGTCACGCTCATGTGAGTTGACTAGTCAACTGGGCCCGCCACAATCCCTTCCCCTTCTATTTTACTTTTTCCTCTCGTGATGGCACTGTCATCTCTTTCCTCTGGTTTTCTTTCTTCCTCTCGTTCCTTCTTCTCTCTCTCCTGTGGGGTATGGCGAGGCGCACCACCACTGCCACACTTCTATCTCCATTGACATGGGAGGTCACATCACTGCAAATTTGAGCACTCACCGCTCCTGCGAGAGGAGACGGGCGCTGTTTGTGGGGGCAGATAAGCGAGCTACAACCAGCGGCCAAAAGAGCTGCGACCAGTGTCCATTTTTGCTGGAACCAGCTTGTGTCGGATCTGGGACCTCGTGAAGACTAAGCTGCAACCACAGCTGCCCCGAACTACATCTGTTGCCGTAAAAAGTTACATGCAGTAGACAAAAAAGCTTCAACTGAACACTGGCAAACTGAAAAAGTTGGAACTGTTGAAAGAAAAGCTTCAACTGAAAAAGCTTCAACCACGGTTGAAAAAAGCTTCAACCATAGATAGAAAAGCTTCAATCGGCACTGCCCAACTAAAAAAGCTTCAACCATAGATAAATTTTGCTACTGCCGGCGAGGGTTTTTGCTACATCCATCATGGCGAAGCCGTGACCTCGTGCCGGCGGCGACGATGATTTTGCTGCAACCGTTGTCATTTTTTGCTACGACCGATGATTTTTGTTTGCTACATCCATTTAACGACACATTTTTTGCTACCATGGAAAGCTGCATCCGGCTGTATGTTTCGTTGACGGAGCTACATCCCCGCGACGACGGAGGTTATTTTGCTGCAACGGTCGTCGGCTTTTGCTACGACCAACGAGAAAATTTGCTACATCCATTAATGGCGCAGATGTGACGCTGGACGACGGCGACAATGATTTTGCTGCAACCGTCGCTATTTTTTGCTACCACCGGCGAAGTTTTTGCTACATCCATCTAAATGGCGTCGATTGGGCGGCCTTTGTTCGTGCAACCTCAGGCAGCGAGCATCGACGACGGCGGTCAGAGTGGCGGCCGGCGACACGGTGGTGCTGCGACGGACGTGATATGGCGGAGACAGCTAGGTGCTGCAAGGATAGGGGACGTTGGGCGTGATGGCGACGCCGTCCTTGCTGGAACCGGCAAGGACGGTGTGCTGTGACGGCGAGCACCAGCGACGAGGGCGGCGAGCACCGGCGACGAGGGTGGGGACCGGCGGAGGGAGGAGTTCCAGGCGAGGTGGTGGCGGTCGGCGGCCGAGATGACATCCACGCGAGCAGGGGGCGGCGTCTGCGCAGCGCACAAAGAGGACGAAGGAGATGAAAGTCAACAGACAGATCGGACGGGGAAGCGCACTGGATCTGACGGCTGGTGCTGGACCGGCCCAACAGTTGGGCCGGCGCACCGGCGCAGATCAGCGCCCATAAAAATATAAAAGGAAAAGGAAAGGACAACACAAACAAGTTTTTTTTAGCAAAAGGAAAAGAAAATGACAGCACAAAATAGTGATTAGGACTCTTGAGAGAATGCGTGGGCCAGTTCATGTAGTCCAGCCGATTCGAGAGCGCAGAACGGTGACGGTCGCCTCGCCAGAGCAGGGGAGCACGCCAAAGCGGCGGCGGCGCCGCCGGCTTGGTGGCGAGTCGGCCAAAGACGGAGGTTGCTGGCTATGATGGGGACTCCGAGGTCGGGAGCGAAGAAAGCTGGTCCAGAAGGGACACGCCGAGATTGGGAGATACTGCTCCCTCTCTGGTTGCGGACAGTAGCTACGCTTGACACCGATGTCGCCGCAGAGTCGCGGCGGCCGGCGGGCTCGCCATAAATGCAGGTGATCCGGAGGAGGTCGCGTTCATCCTCCAGCTGCGGCGTCCACGCGGGAAGTAACTGCTCGTCCATCGCCCCTGCTTCATCCATTTGGACTTGGGTCACCGAATCAGTTGCTCAACAAGCAGAGCAATGGATAAATGGCGCATACAACTGCAATTCAGCATATACTACATGTTATCTTGTTGAATTTGTTTTTACAAGTAGATGCACTTTTTTTGCTGACTAATCCAAGGTTTATGTTATTTTCAGGAACAAATGGGGCTAATTTCATGGCATCATTTAATTCTCTTCTCCAACCTAGTCTCGCTCTGCTGCGGTTTGAGTTCAGATGGCCATGCCCTTCTGGCTCTCTCCAGGAGGCTCATACTACCTGATACCATAAGCTCGAACTGGAGTTCTTCTGATACAACTCCCTGTGTATGGAAGGGAGTTCAGTGCGAGATGAACAATGTAGTTCACCTCAATCTATCATACTCCAAAGTTTCTGGTTCCATTGGTCCTGAGGTAGGGCTTATGAAGTACCTGCGTCAACTCGATCTGTCAAGCAACAACATCTCCGGTCCGATCCCTCGTGAACTAGGCAATTGTGTTCTGCTTGATCTGCTGGATCTGTCAGGTAACAGCCTTTCCGGTGGGATCCCCGCATCCCTCGTGAAGCTGAAGAAGCTATCACAGCTGGCTTTGTACAGCAACTCCCTCAGTGGAGAGATACCCGAGGGACTGTTCAAGAACCGGTTTCTGGAGCGGGTGTATCTCCAAGACAATAAACTCAGTGGCTCTATCCCTTCATCGGTTGGTGAAATGAAGAGTCTGAAATACTTTAGGTTGGATGGGAACATGTTGTCCGGAGCTCTGCCGGACTCAATTGGCAACTGCACCAAGTTGGAGAATCTGTATCTATATGATAACAAACTGAATGGGAGTCTTCCGAGATCATTGAGCAACATCAAAGGGCTCGTGCTCTTTGAGGCCAACAACAACAGTTTTACAGGTGACATCTCTTTCAGATTCAAGAGCTGCAAGCTTGAAGTGTTTGTTCTATCTTGGAATCAGATCAGTGGGGAAATCCCGGGGTGGCTGGGAAATTGTAGCAGCTTAATCAGACTTGCATTTCTCCACAACCGTCTCTCTGGCCAGATACCAACTTCACTCGGTTTATTGAAAAAACTATCAATCCTTATACTTACCCAGAATTCTTTGTCTGGGCTGATCCCTCCTGAGATTGGTAGCTGTCGGTCGCTGGTGTGGCTGGAGCTGGACGCGAACCAGCTCGAGGGCACCGTTCCGAAACAGCTGGATAATCTGCGTAACTTGCAGCAGCTATTTCTGTTTGAGAATCGCCTCAGTGGGGAGTTCCCTCAGGGTATTTGGGGCATCCAAGGCCTCGAATCCGTCCTTCTGTACAACAACAGCTTATCTGGGGCCCTACCTCCAATGTCGGCCGAGTTGAAGCACCTAAAGTTCGTCAAACTACAGGATAACCTGTTCACTGGAGTCATACCACCAGGATTTGGGATTAACAGCCCTTTAATACAGATTGACTTCACAAATAATAGGTTTGTTGGTGGAATTCCGCCGAACATTTGTTCAGGTAAAAGATTGAAAGTTTGGAACTTGGGGCATAATTTTCTCAATGGTACCATCCCGTCCACTGTTGCTAACTGCCCAAGTTTGGAACGAATTCGTCTCCATAACAACAGTCTCAGTGGGCAAGTTCCGCAATTCCAAGACTGTGCAAATCTGCGGTACATAGATTTGAGTCACAATTCCTTAAGTGGTCCTATTCCTGCAAGCTTGGGCAGGTGTGCTAACATTACAGCGATAAACTGGTCTGAAAACAAGCTTGCTGGTCCAATACCACCCGAACTCGGACAATTAGTGAAGTTGGAAAGTCTTGACCTCTCCCACAACAGCCTAGAGGGGGCAATTCCTGCACAGATTTCCAGTTGTTCGAAGTTGCACTTGCTTGATTTGAGTTTCAACTCTTTGAATGGTTCTGTGCTCACAACAGTATGCAAGCTGGAGTTCATGTTAAATCTGCGGCTACAGGGCAATAGATTAAGTGGAGGCATTCCAGATTGTATCTCGCAGTTACATGGGCTAGTCGAGCTACAACTTGGTGGCAATGTTCTTGGGGGCAATCTCCCTTCATCATTAGGAACTTTGAAAAGATTGAGTACTTCATTAAACCTTAGCAGCAATGGGCTTGAGGGCAGCATTCCATCTCAATTAGGCGACTTGGTGGATCTTGCAAATCTGGATTTGTCAGTTAATAATCTCAGTGGGAGTCTTGCTCCGTTAGGAAGTCTACGTGCATTATATGCCCTGAATCTTTCCAATAACAGATTCAGCGGGCCAGTGCCAGATAATCTTTTACTACAGTTTATGAATTCCACACCGAGTCCATTCAGTGGAAATTCAGGTCTCTGTATGCCTTGTCATGATGTTGGTTCTTCTTGCAAGGGAGCTAATGTTTTGGAACCTTGTAGTTCATTGAGGAAAAGAGGAGTACACAGCCGAGTCAAGATAGCTATGATATGTCTTGGTTCAGTTTTGCTCGGTGCATTTATGATACTCTGTATCTTTCTGAAATACAGAGGTTCCAAGACTAAACCTGAGGGAGAGTTAAATCCATTTTTTGGGGATTCATCTTCTAAATTAAATGAAGTTTTGGAATCAATTGAAAACTTTGATGACAAGTACATCATCGGCACAGGTGGCCAAGGAACTGTATACAAGGCAACATTGAGGTCAGGAGAAGTATATGCCGTGAAGAAGCTTGTGGGTCATGCACACAAGATTTTGCATGGAAGCATGATAAGGGAGATGAATACGCTTGGTCAAATTAGGCATAGGAACTTAGTAAAACTAAAGGATGTTTTGTTCAGGCGTGAGTATGGGTTGATCCTCTATGAATTTATGGACAATGGCAGCCTTTATGATGTTCTGCATGGGACCGAGCCAGCTCCAGTTCTAGAGTGGAGGACACGGTATGACATAGCTCTTGGTACAGCACATGGTTTAGCTTATCTCCACAATGACTGCCACCCAGCCATTATTCACCGTGACGTTAAACCGAAAAATATACTGTTAGATAAGGACATGGTACCACATATTTCAGACTTTGGCATTGCAAAGCTTATCGACCTATCTCCTGCTGCTTCAGAAACTACTGGAATCGTTGGCACTGTTGGGTATATGGCCCCAGGTATGAATGTTAAAAATATGATGCATGCTTTTCTTGGCTTGGTCAATAAATTATTTCATATTTTTATTCTATTCCTTTGAGCATCCTGCGACTGATTTCATGTTATGTGTTTGTCAGAAGTAATGACATCAGAACCTTGATCTGTTTCTAAAGAAATTTTATCCAAGTCCTTGTTAGAATTTAGCTTATTCAAGGGAAGAAACAGTAATTTTGGTTGTTTCAATGCAGTCATACACAATAGTTGCCCCATCCTTTGACAAATAGGCTTGCTAAATCTGTAAATACACTGATAATGTGCATTTGTATTACATATATGTAATACAGTAATAGGCATGTAAATACTTTGAAAAACTACTTTGCATATACAACCGCAACTTCTTTCTAATCAGTATATCTAATGGACCGTATGGTTTCTGGCAGAGATGGCATTTTCAACCAGGAGTACCGTAGAGTTCGACGTGTACAGCTATGGAGTGGTATTACTCGAACTGATTACCAGAAAGATGGCCCTGGATCCCTCATTTCCTGACAATGTGGATCTAGTCAGCTGGGTATCCTCCACCTTGAATGAGGGCAACATAATCGAATCAGTGTGCGACCCTGCTCTAGTGCGTGAGGTATGTGGCACTGCTGAACTGGAGGAAGTATGCAGTGTGCTGTCGATAGCCCTTAGATGCACCGCGGAGGATGCAGGAAAGAGGCCTTCCATGATGGATGTTGTGAAAGAGCTGACACGTGCTAGGCGCGAGGTTGTATCACTACCGAAGCAGGCGATATCTGGTTCCAGCAGTTCCTGTCAAAACCTGGCAACTTGATGCTTTGCTTCAGCAGTTGTAGTAAGGGCTTGTTTGGTTCATAGGAAAAGTAGAGGAAAATTATAGGAACAGGAGAATTTCTTTTAGTAGCACTGTTCATTCGTTTGGTTCAAAGGGAAAATAGAGGAGAATTTCCTTTGATCTCGCTTTTAAAGGGGAAATGCAGGAATTTTACAATCCAGTTGAACCTCCTTTTAGAATCTCTACACATGAAGTATTAGACATGAGTCCTTAGTGGTTAATAACAATATCATCCTAATTATTATACCTCTTCACTTTGTTTGACTTTGATTTGACTGTGTTTGGTAGTAGGATTTATGTGGTTTTCCTATTCCTGCGAACCAAAGGCAAGTTTACATAATTCCTGAGTTCCCCAATCCTCTGTTTTCTATTCCTATCACAATCCTGCATGTTTCCAGCTTCTACGCTTTTAGAATATTGTGAATCGAAGACGCCCCAATAAGACGGACATAACAATCTTGGGTTGGGCTCCTCTGCAGTACGGTTGTTACTGTATGCATGCTGCAGCTCATAAATCTGTCGTCCATTCCAATCTAAAGGCTCTCCTCCCCCTCCCTCAATTATCTTATTAACTGGAAGAAAACACCACAGGGAAGTTAGAGACGCGCGCCGCAACGGCAGTCCTCCGGCTTCCAGGTTCCAGCGCCGGCCAGCACGATCGTCCACATAGCTGTGCATGTGAAGCCGGGCACGGCTGTGTTGGGTTACGTAGTAATTTCAAAAAAATTCCTACGCACACGCAAGATTATGGTGATGCATAGCAACGAGAGGGGGAGAGTGTGATCTACGTACCCTTGTAGATCGACAACGGAAGCGTTTGGTTGATGTAGTCGTACGTCTCCACGGCCCGACCGATCAAGCACCGAAACTACGTCACCTCCGAGTTCTAGCACACGTTCAGCTCGATGACGATCCCTGAACTCCGATCCAGCAAAGTGTCGGGGAAGAGTTCCGTCAGCACGACGGCGTGGTGACGATCTTGATGTACTACCGTCGCAGGGCTTCGCCTAAGCACCGCTACAATATTATCGAGGACTATGGTGGAGGGGGGCACCGCACACGGCTAAGAATATGATCACGTGGATCAACTTGTGTCTATGGGGTGCCTCTTGCCTCCGTATATAAAGGATCCAAGGGGGGTGCGGCCGGCCCTAGTAGGAGGCGCGCAGGAGGAGTCCTACTCCTACCGGGAGTAGGACTCCCCTCCCTTTCCTTGTCCAATTAGGAGAGGGGGGAAGGAAAGGAGAGAGGAGGGGGGGCGCCGCCCCTCCCTCCTTGTCCAATTCGGACTAGGGGGAGAGGGGGCGCGCGGCCTGCCCTGGCAGCCCCTCCTCTTCTCCACTTTAGGCCCATGAGGCCCATTAACCCCCCGGGGGGTTCCGGTAACCCTCCGGTGCTCCGGTTTTATCCGAAACTTCCCCGGAACACTTCCGGTGTCCGAATATAGCCGTCCAATATATCAATCTTTATGTCTCGACCATTTCGAGACTCCTCGTTATGTCCGTGATCACATCCGGGATTCCGAACTAACTTCGGTACATCAAAACTCATAAACTCATAATATAACTGTCATCGAAACCTTAAGCGTGCGGACCCTACGGGTTCGAGAATAATGTAGACATGACCGAGACACGTCTCCGGTCAATAACCAATAGCGGAACCTGAATGCTCATATTGGCTCCTACATATTCTACGAAGATCTTTATCGGTCAGACCGCATAACAACATACGTTGTTCCCTTTGTCATCGGTATGTTACTTGCCCGAGATTCGATCGTCGGTATCTCAATACCTAGTTCAATCTCGTTACCGGCAAGTCTCTTTACTCGTTCCGTAATACATCATCTCGCAACTAACTCATTAGTTGCAATGCTTGCAAGGCTTATGTGATGTGCATTACCGAGAGGGCCCAGAGATACCTCTCCGACAATCGGAGTGACAAATCCTAATCTCGAAATACGCCAACCCAACATGTACCTTTGGAGACACCTGTAGAGTACCTTTATAATCACCCATTTACGTTGTGACGTTTAATAGCACACAAAGTGTTCCTCCGGCAAACGGGAGTTGCATAATCTCATAGTCATAGGAACATGTATAAGTCATGAAGAAAGCAATAGAAACACACTAAACGATCGGGTGCTAAGCTAATGGAATGGGTCATGTCAATCAGATCATTCAACTAATGATGTGATCCCATTAATCAAATGACAACTCTTTGTCCATGATTAGGAAACATAACCATCTTTGATTAATGAGCTAGTCAAGTAGAGGCATACTAGTGACACTCTGTTTGTCTATGTATTCACACATGTATTATGTTTCCGGTTAATACAATTCTAGCATGAATAATAAACATTTATCATGATATAAGGAAATAAATAATAACTTTATTATTGCCTCTAGGGCATATTTCCTTCAGGCTGGACGTCGTCGGAGGCCGGGAGCTCTCCCGCCTTGTAGAGGAGCAGCAGAACTGGAGCACAAGGTACCCAAGGAGGCTATCAGCATCATACGTCTATGAAGCTCAACGATTGGTGGCTGCAGCTCCGCCAGCGCCATGTGCTTCACAATGTCATGCAAAGAGGTGCCTGGACGGGGAGTGATGTCCGACGACCTTGTGTTGTGTTTGGTGACCTGTTGGTTCTTCTTGTTGCATTTTTTCCTGAACATCTAGACACGGGCAACGAAAAAAAGTCAACCACTGAACTCTACAACAGAAATGACAGGAGCTGATCAGCCAAAAAAACAGTTGACTAGGAGCTATGGAAGAGGATGAAACCCCATCCACGATCAAGATCATCCTGACCACGAGTGTCGCTGCGTAATTGTCGTGGCTTACAAGTTTTGGGAGATCGCTAGGATTCCTCCTCAGAGTTGTACACGAGAGGGAAACAGAAGATTACATCGGGAGGAAGAGGTAGACAGAAGAAAGAGATAGAAGTTTGAAGTATACACGCACATATCTATCTATCTATCTAACATCCTCCCTCAATCTAAACCTATGAAGATTTGTCTAGATTTAGATTGTATTTGAACTCATTCATCCTCCTCGTGGTAAGTGGTTTAGTGAAGCCATCGACAAGTTGATCTCTTGTAAGAATAAACCTGATGTCAAGTAGCTTTCGAGCTACCCTTTCTCTGACAAAGTGGAAATCAACTTCTATATGTTTTGTCCGTGCATGAAAAACAGGATTCGCTGAAAGGTAGGTTGCACCAATGTTGTCACACCATAACCTTGCAGCTTGTGGAATTTTGATACCTAGCTCACAGAGAAGAGTCCGGATCCACATAACTTCAGCAGTTGCATTTGCCAATGCTTTATATTCCGCTTCAGTGCTGGATCTAGAAACGGTAGCATGTTTCCTTGCACTCCATGATATAAGATTTGATCCCAGAAATACAGCAAATCCACTTGTGGACCTTCAATTATCAATACACCCTGCCCAATCTGCATCAGAATATGCACTTACTAGCATAGATGGTGACTTGATAATCTTAACTCCAAGTCCCATTGTAAACTTTAAATACCTCACAATCTGCTTAACTGTCGTCCAATGAACCGTACTAGGGGCATGCAAATATTGACATACCTTATTAACAGAATATGAGATATCAGGCCAAGTTAAAGTCAAGTACTGTAGTGCACCAACAACACTTCTGTAATTTGTTGCATCCTCTGGACCAAGTGCCTCTCCTCCCTCAACTGAAAGTTTCTCTGAAGTTGAGAGTGGTGTACTTACTGGCTTACAATGCTCTAGTCCGACCCTTTTTATAATATCACTAGTATATTTCTCCTGTATTAAAAACTTAAAAGTATGCCATCTTTCACCTGTTTTACTTCAATGCCGAGAAAATAGTGAAGATTACCCAAGTCCTTCAATGCAAACTCCATATTAAGATCTTGAAGAAGACATGTGGTGGCATCTGGACTGGAACTGGCAACAATTATATCATCAACATTAACAAGAACAAACACCGTTACATTACCTTTGTTATAAAAGAATAGTGAGGTATCTGCCTTTGATGGAGTAAACCCAAGTTGTTGTTACTGAGTACTTAATCTTGAGTACCAGGCTCTAGGGGCCTGCTTTAATCCATACAGAGCTTTATCTAATTTGCAAACATGATGTGGTGTGCTTTTGTTCTCATACCCTGGTGGTTACCGCATGAACACTTCTTCCTCAAGAACACCATGAAGAAACGCGTTCTGAACATCTAGCTGTCGTAGACTCCAACCTCTAGAAATAGCAATAGATAGTACAAGTCTGATAGTAGCTGATTTAATAACGGGACTGAAAGTATCCTCATAATCAATCCCAAATCTTTGTTTGAAACCTTTTGCAACTAGTCTAGCCTTGTATCTATCTATACTTCCATCTGCCTTTCTTTTAATCTTGTAAACCCACTTGCAATCAATAACATTTTTACCTCTTCCTGGTGGAACCAAATGCCAAGTTTTATTTTTCATAAGAGCTTGATACTCACTATCCATAGCTTCTTTCCACTCCTTTTGTGCAAGTGCATCACTAAGATGTTTAGGTTCACCAACACTAGTAAGAAAAGCATGTTTGCGACTGTCATACCTTACGGTGCCATCTTTATACTCTTTAGGCTTGAATATTCCAGACTGTGACCTGGTACTGCGCTGAGAAACTTCAGATATACGGGCAGAAATCCTTGGTGCAGAAATTGTTGGTGTAGTATTTTCATTTTCGGAAGTACAAAACTCATATGCAGAAGATCCTGAAACAACCAGCTCAGTCGCAGAAGATCCGGGCACAGCCTCCGAAGGAGATCCATCATCCTGGCGCTCCAGATCCGAGGCGTCCGACACATCAAAAGAAATCTTCCTCGTACCAGGTGTGCGAACCGGAGAATTCCGCATGGCAGCTACGGGTGCCGCCTGCTCGGGTGCGTGACAGGAAGTCTGGTTGGCGGGCCCTACGTTGGTCGGCCTATCAGAGTCGGCCCGCCCACGCGAGGCGTCTGGTGAATCGTGATCACCCACGGTTGGGCTGGTGGGCTCGCCTTGGTCGGCCACAGAGCCAGTGGCCAGCCCAGCCTCGCCACTTGGCATCGAACCGGGTGCTGCTGCGCGAGACATGAGATCCTTCTCGGATCGCACGTCCCCCGGACTGCTGGTCCTGTTTTCGTCCGTTTCTGCGCACATAAAATCATGTCTAGAAATAGCATTGTTATCATCAGCAGCATTATTTTCATCCAAATTTTTTTCTATTGGACTCATCTCATGATCAGTTTCAATTAGTTCGCCCCCATGATCAGGAGAAGTCAAAGGATCAGAAAGGAGTGAAATTTCTTCACGAAGGAGAGCGCCTGCGTTGGGATGAAGTTGAGCAAAGGGAAAAATTGTCTCATCAAAAACGACGTCACGAGAGATATAAATTCATCCCGTGGAAACATCAAGGCACTTGTAGCCTTTGTGAAGATTACTATAGCCAAGGAAAACACATTGAGTTGACCGAAACTCAAGTTTGTGGCGATTATAAGGTCGAAGATTAGGGTAACAGGCACAACCAAATATTTTTAGAGAATTGTAATCTGGTTTTTGATGATACAAACGCTCTAGGGGAGTTGAATTTCCAGTGACTTTACTAGGGAAACGGTTGATAAGATATGTGGCAGCAATAAAAGTCTCGTCCCAATATTTGAGTGGCATAGAAGCATGAGCAAGTAGGGATAGCCCTACTTCGACAATATGACGGTGTTTGCGCTTGGCAGAACCGTTTTGTTGGTGGGCATGTGGACAAGAGACATGATGTTGGATGCCCACACTTCGAAAGAAGGAATTGAGTTTCTCATACTCCCCTCCCCAGTCACTTTGGACTGCAAGAATTTTTCTATCAAAGTGACGTTCAACTAGTTTTTGAAATTCCTGAAAGATACCAAAAACTTCAGATTTGTGTTTAAGCAGGTATATCCAAGTGAACTTGCTATAATCATCAATGAAGCTAACATAATATTTTCCTTCCAAAAGAATCTCTGGCATGACCCCATACATCACTGAATATAAGCTCTAAAGGAGCATGAGAAACACTAATAGACCTAGGATAAGGAAGTTGGTGACTCTTGGCACATTGACAAGCCTCACAAACCTAGGATAAGGAAGTTGATGCAAGATTTTTGTTAGCTTGAGGGACATGAAGAACATCCTTTAAAACAAGATCACGTTTGGATGTAGGGGAATTAATGAAAGCATGACCAATATGATGTATGTCCATACCTCCACCGGTTGCGGCAGTGTTCACTTGATCGTTGTCGTAGTATCTTTCACGAGCTGCAAGCTTCTCAAGTTCACCAATGATGTGATCGGTTGCTCCAAAATCAGCATACCACACGGTGTCTCCTTCTCCTCCTTGTTCTCTCAAGGCAGCAAGAACATGGCGCTCTTCGGGCACATAATTCTCATCGTACCTATGCCAACAATCAAGTACCTCATGTCCAGGATTCTTACAAAGTTGGCACCTAGGACGGGGTCGGCCACCGTTGTTGCTGGAGGGACGTGAGCCATTGTTGTTGAAGCGCCCACGTCCATTGTTGCTGCTGTTGCCGCGACCTCGGCCTTGCTGACCTTGGTGACCACGACCACGACCACCATTACCGTGGCCATGGGTCATGGCGTTCACTGAGGACTGCCGTAGATTTGTTCCTCGCAGCAAGTTGATGCGGGCTTCAAAGCTTAAAAGTTGATTGTAGAGCTCGGTGACGGTGACTGGTTCGACGCGAGCAGAGAGCGTTGAGACCACCGAGTTGTACTCGAGGTCCAGGCCCTTCAGGACGAAGGAGACGATCTCCCCATCAGAGAGAGCAGTACCCGTGCATGCAATCTCGTCCGTCAGGGCCTTGATCTTGGAGAGGTACTCCGGCATGCCCAGGTTGCCCTTCTGGAGGTTTGTAAGAGCTATGCGGGTGTTGACGAGCTGCGATTGCGTCTGTGCAGCGAAGGAGGAGTGGATGGCGCTCCACACCTCGGCCGGCGTCTGAAGTGTTACAACCTGCGCAAGAACCTCACGAGAAAGAGACCCCATAAGGTATCCTTGGAGTTGTTGCTGTTGGGCGTACCAGATCGTCCGAGCGACATTGAAGACATGTTCTTCCTTCCCATCGTTGGTGACGGTGATGGTGGCAGGGGGCGCCTGGCTTGCGGCGTCCAGATAATGATCCATCTGTGCCCCCTTGATTTGGGGTAGCACTATGGCCTTCCATAGGAGGAAGTTTGTCCTCGTCAGTTTTTCTGACGGAGGTGGCCCGAGGGAGCTAGCTGAGTTGCTGGAGGTTGAAGACGAGGCATAGGTGTGGCCAGCGAATTGGGAGGTCAGGGAACTCATGGTGGACGTGGCGAGCGTGGAGATGGTGGAAGCAGCGGTGGATGCGGCGGTTCCTGCCATGGCTAATCTCGGCGCCGGCTAGGCTGATTTCCTCTAGGGCTAGGTGGGCTTTCTCTCGAGTTGCTAGATGCGTGAGGATATGGCTCTGATGACCATGTAGAGATTGGGAAAGCGTTGAACCCTTTGTCTCGGGCCGCTGTATATATTGATCAATTGTCGTGGCTTACAAGTTTTGGGAGATCGCTAGGATTCCTCCTCGGAGTTGTACACGAGAGGGAAACAGAAGATTACATCGGGAGGAAGAGGTAGACAGAAGAAAGAGATAGAAGTTTGAAGTATACACGGACATATCTATCTATCTATCTAACAGCACATACTCCCACGGCAAATCTGACAAGGTAAACCAAGCATCACAAACTTGTTCAAGCAGCTTTTGTTGGGGAACGTAGTAATTTCAAAAAATTTCCTACGCACACGCAAGATCATGGTGATGCATAGCAACGAGAGGGGAGAGTGTGATCTACGTACCCTTGTAGACCCAACACGGAAGCGTTAGCACAACGCGGTTGATGTAGTCGTACGTCTTCACGGCCCGACCGATCAAGCACCGAAACTACGGCACCTCCGAGTTTTAGCACACGTTCAGCTCGATGACGATCCCCGGACTCCGATCCAGTAAAGTGTCGGGGAAGAGTTCCGTCAGCACGACAGTGTGGTGACGATCTTGATGTAGTACCATCGCAGGGCTTCTCCTAAGCACCGCTACAATATTATCGAGGATTATGGTGGAAGGGGGCACCGCACACGGCTAAGAATATGATCACGTGGATCAACTTGTGTGTCTAGGGGTGCCCCCTGCCCCCGTATATAAAGGAGCAAGGGGAGGAGGCCGGCCGGCCCTATAGGCGCGCCAAGGAGTCCTCCTCCTAGTAGGAGTAGGACTCCTACTAGGAGGGGGAAGGAAGTGGGGAGGGAGAAGGAAAGGGGGGCGCCGCCCCCCTCTCCTAGTCCAATTCGGACCAGGGGGGAGGAGGCGCGCGGCCCACCTTGGCTGCCCCTCTCTCTCTCCACTAAGGCCCATATGGCCCATTACTTCTCCCGGTAGGGTTCCGGTAACCCTCCGGCTCTCCGATTTTCTCCGAAATCACCCGGAACACTTCCGCTGTCCGAATATAGCCGTCCAATATATCAATCTTTATGTCTCGACCATTTCGAGACTCCTCGTTATGTCCGTGATCACATACGGGACTCTGAACTAACTTCGGTACATCAAAACTCATAAACTCATAATATAACTGTCATCGAAACCTTAAGCGTGCGGACCCTACGGGTTCGAGAACAATGTAGACATGACCGAGACACGTCTCCGGTCAATAACCAATAGTGGAACCTGGATGCTCATATTGGCTCCTACATATTCTACGAAGATCTTTATCGGTCAGACCGCATAACAACATACGTTGTTCCCTTTGTCATCGATATGTTACTTGCCCGAGATTCGATCGTCGGTATCTCAATACCTAGTTCAATCTCGTTACCGGCAAGTCTCTTTACTAGTTTCGTAATACATCATCTCGCAACTAACTCATTAGTTGCAATGCTTGCAAGGCTTATGTGATGTGCATTACCGAGAGGGCCCAGAGATACCTCTCCGACAATCGGAGTGACAAATCCTAATCTCGAAATACGCCAACCCAACATGTACCTTTGGAGACACCTGTAGAGATCCTTTATAATCACCCAGTTACGTTGTGACGTTTGGTAGCACACAAAGTGTTCCTCCGGCAAACGGGAGTTGCATAATCTCATAGTCATAGGAACATGTATAAGTCATGAAGAAAGCAATAGCAACACACTAAATGATCGGGTGCTAAGCTAATGGAATGGGTCATGTCAATCACATCATTCTCCTAATAATGTGATCCCGTTAATCAAATGACAACACATGTCTATGGTTAGGAAACATAACCATCTTTGATTAACGAGCTAGTCAAGTAGAGACATACTAGTGACGTTTAGTTTGTCTATGTATTCACACAAGTATTATGTTTTCGGATAATACAATTCTAGCATGAATAATAAACATTTATCATGATATAAGGAAATAAAGTAATAACATTATTATTGTCTCTAAGGCATATTTCCTTCAGTCTCCCACTTGCACTAGAGTCAATAATCTAGATTACACAGTAATGATTCTAACACCCATGGAGCTTTGGTGCTGATCATGTTTTGCTCGTGGAAGAGGCTTAGTCAATGGGTCTGCAACATTCAGATCCGTATGTATCTTGCAAATCTCTATGTCTCCCACCTGGACTAGATCCCGGATGGAATTGAAGCGTCTCTTGATGTGCTTGGTTCTCTTGTGAAATCTGGATTCCTTTGCCAAGGCAATTGCACTAGTATTGTCACAAAAGATTTTCATTGGACCTGATGCACGAGGTATGACACCTAGATTGGATATGAACTCCTTCATCCAGACTCCTTCGTTTGCTGCTTCCGAAGCAGCTATGTACTCCGCTTCACATGTAGATCCCGCCACAATGCTTTGTTTAGAACTGCACCAACTGACAGCTCCACCGTTTAATGTAAACATGTATCCGGTTTGCGATTTAGAATTGTCCGGATCAGTGTCAAAGCTTGCATCAACGTAACCATTTACGATGAGCTCTTTGTCACCTCCATATATGAGAAACATATCCTTAGTCCTTTTCAGGTATTTCAGGATGTTCTTGACCGCTGTCCAGTGATCCACTCCTGGATTACTTTGGTACCTCCCTGCTAGACTTATAGCAAGACACACATCAGGTCTGGTACACAGCATTGCATACATGATAGAGCCTATGGCTGAAGCATAGGGAACATCTTTCATTTTCTCTCTATCTTCTGCATTGGTCGGGCATTGAGTCTTACTCAATTTCACACCTTGTAACACAGGCAGGAATCCTTTCTTTGCTTGATCCATTTTGAACTTTTTCAAAACTTTGTCAAGGTATGTGCTTTGTGAAAGTCCAATTAAGCGTCTTGATCTGTCTCTATAGATCTTAATGCCCAATATGTAAGCAGATTCACCGAGGTCTTTCATTGAAAAACTCTTATTCAAGTATCCCTTTATGCTATCCAAAAATTCTATATCATTTCCGATTAGTAATATGTCATCTACATATAATATCAGAAATGCTACAGAGCTCCCACTTACTTTCTTGTAAATACAGGCTTCTCCAAAAGTCTGTACAAAACCAAATGCTTTGATCACACTATCAAAGCGTTTATTCCAACTCCGAGAGGCTTGCACTAGTCCATAAATGGATCGCTGGAGCTTGCACACTTTGTTAGCTCCCTTTGGATCGACAAAACCTTCCGGCTGCATCATATACAACTCTTCTTCCAGAAATCCATTCAGGAATGCAGTTTTGACATCCATCTGCCAAATTTCATAATCATAAAATGCGGCAATTGCTAACATGATTCGGACAGACTTAAGCATCGCTACGGGTGAGAAGGTCTCATCGTAGTCAATCCCTTGAACTTGTCGAAAACCTTTTGCGACAAGTTGAGCTTTGTAGATAGTAACATTACCGTCAGCGTCAGTCTTCTTCTTAAAGATCCATTTATTCTCAATTGCTTACCGATCATTGGGCAAGTCAACCAAAGTCCATACTTTATTCTCATACATGGATCCCATCTCAGATTTCATGGCTTCAAGCCATTTTGCGGAATCTGGGCTCACCATTGCTTCTCCATAGTTCGTAGGTTCATCATGATCTAGTAGCATGACTTCCAGAACAGGATTACCGTACCACTCTGGTGCGGATCTTACTCTGGTTGATCTACGAGGTTCAGTAGTATCTTGTTCTGAAGTTTCATGATCATCATCATTAGCTTCCTCACTAATTGGTGTAGGTGTCACAGAAACTGGTTTCTATGATGTACTACTTTCCAATAAGGGAGCAGGTACAGTTACCTCATCAAGTTCTACTTTCCTCCCACTCACTTCTTTCGAGAGAAACTCCTTCTCTAGAAAGGATCCATTCTTAGCAACGAAATGTCTTGCCTTCGGATCTGTGATAGAAGGTGTACCCAAGTCTCCTTTGGGTATCCTATGAAGACACATTTCTCCGATTTGGGTTCGAGCTTATCAGGTTGAAGCTTTTCACATAAGCATCGCAACCCCAAACTTAGAAACGACAACTTTGGTTTCTTGCCAAACCACAGTTCATAAGGCGTCGTCTCAACGGATTTTGATGGTGCCCTATTTAACGTGAATGCGGCCGTCTCTAAAGCATAACCCCAAAACGATAGCGGTAAATCAGTAAGAGACATCATAGATCGCACCATATCAAGTAAAGTACGATTACGACGTTCGGACACACCATTACGCTGTGGTGTTCCGGGTGGCGTGAGTTGCGAAACTATTCCATTGTTTCAAATGTACACCAAACTCGTAACTCAAATATTCTCCTCCACGATCAGATCGTAGGAATTTTATTTTCTTGTTACGATGATTTTCAACTTCACTCTGAAATTCTTTGAACTTTTCAAACGTTTCAGACTTGTGTTCATTAAGTAGATATACCCATATCTGCTTAAGTCATCTGTGAAGGTGAGAAAATAACGATATCCGCCACGAGCCTCAATATTCATCGGACCACATACATCTGTATGTATGATTTCCAACAAATCTGTTGCTCTCTCCATAGTACCGGAGAACGGTTTTTCATCTTCCCATAAGGCATGGTTCGCAAGTACCAAGTGATTCATAATCAAGTGGTTCCAAAAGTCCATCAGTATGGAGTTTCTTCATGCGCTTTACACCGATATGACCCAAACGGCAGTGCCACAAATAAGTTGCACTATCATTATCAACTCTGCATCTTTTGGCTTCAACATTATGAATATGTGTGTCACTACTATCGAGATTTAATAAAATAGACCACTTTAAGGGTGCATGACCATAAAAGATATTACTCATATAAATAGAACAACCATTATTCTCTGATTTAAATGAATAACCGTCTCGCATCAAACAAGATCCAGATATAATGTTCATGCTCAACGCTGGCACCAAATAACAATTATTTAGGTCTAATACTAATCCCGAAGGTAGATGTAGAGGTAGCGTGCCGACCGATCACATCGACTTTGGAACCATTTCCCACGCGCATCGTCACCTCGTCCTTAGCCAATCTTCGCTTAATCCGTAGTCCCTGTTTCGAGTTGCAAATATTAGCAACAGAACCAGTATCAAATACCCAGGTGCTACTGCGAGCATTAGTAAGGTACACATCAATAACATGTATATCACATATACCTTTGTTCACCTTGCCATCCTTCTTATCCGCCAAATACTTGGGGCAGTTCCGCTTCCAGTGACCAGTCTGCTTGCAGTAGAAGCACTCAGTTTCAGGCTTAGGTCCAGGTTTGGGTTTCTTCTCTTGAGTAGCAACTTGCTTGCTGTTCTTTTTTAAGTTCCCCTTCTTCTTCCCTTTGCCCTTTTTCTTGAAACTAGTGGTCTTGTTGACCATCAACACTTGATGCTCCTTTTGATTTCTACCTCCGCAGCTTTCAGCATTGCGAAGAGCTCGGGAATAGTCTTATTCATCCCTTGCATATTATAGTTCATCACGAAGCTCTTGTAGCTTGGTGGCAGTGATTGGAGAATTCTGTCAATGACGCAATCATCTGAGATTAACTCCCAATGAATCAAGTGATTATTATACCCAGACATTTTGAGTATATGCTCACTGACAGAACTGTTCTCCTCCATCTTGCAGCTATAGAACTTATTGGAGACTTCATATCTCTCAATCCGGGCATTTGCTTGAAATATTAACTTCAACTCCTGGAAAATCTCATATGCTCCATGATGCGTTCAAAACGTCGTTGAAGTCCCGATTCTAAGCCGTAAAGCATGGCACACTGAACTATCGAGTAGTCATCAGCTTTGCTCTGCCAGACGTTCATAACATCTGGTGTTGCTCCAGCAGCAGGCCTGGCACCCAGCGGTGCTTCCAGGACGTAATTCTTCTGTGCAGCAATGAGGATAATCCTCAAGTTACGGACCCAGTCCGTGTAATTGCTACCATCATCTTTCAACTTTGCTTTCTCAAGGAACGCATTAAAATTCAACGGAACAACAGCACGGGCCATCTATCTACAATCAACATAAACAAGCAAGATACTATCAGTACTAAGTTCATGATAAATTTAGGTTCAATTAATCATATTACTTAAAGAACTCCCACTTAGATAGACATCCCTCTAATCCTCTAAGTGATTACGTGATCCAAATCAACTAAACCATGTCCGATCATCACGTGAGATGGAGTAGTTTCATTGGTGAACATCACTATGTTGATCATATCTACTATATGATTCACGCTCGACCTTTCGGTCTCCGTGTTCCGAGGCCATATCTGTATATGCTTGGCTCGTCAAGTATAACCTGAGTATTCCGCGTGTGCAACTGTTTTGCACCCGTTGTATTTGAACGTAGAGCCTATCACACCCGATCATCACGTGGTGTCTCAGCACGAAGAACTTTCGCAACGTGTGCATACTCAGGGAGAACACTTCTTGATAATTAGTGAGATCATCTTATAAATGCTACCGTCAATCAAAGCAAGATAAGATGCATAAAAGATAAACATCACATGCAATCAATATAAGTGATATGATATGGCCATCATCATCTTGTGCTTGTGATCTCCATCTTCGAAGCACCGTCATGATCACCATCGTCACCGGCGCGACACCTTGATCACCATCGTAGCATCGTTGTCGTCTCGCCAATCTTACTTCCACGACTATCGCTACCATTTAGTGATAAAGTAAAGCATTACAGCGCAATTGCACTGCATACAATAAAGCGAAAACCATATGGCTCCTACCAGTTGACGATAACTTGGTTACAAAACATGATCATCTCATACAATAAAATTTAGCATCATGTCTTGACCATATCACATCACAACATGCCCTGCAAAAACAAGTTAGACGTCCTCTACTTTGTTGTTGCAAGTTTTACGTGGCTGCTACGGGCTTAAGCAAGAACCAATCTTACCTACGCATCAAAACCACAACGATAGTTTGTCAAGTTGGTGTTGTTTTAACCTTCACAAGGACCGGGCGTAGCCACACTCGGTTCAACTAAAGTTGGAGAAACTGTCACCCGCTAGCCACCTTTGTGCAAAGCACGTCGGGAGAACCGGTCTTGCGTAAGCGTACGCGTAATGTCGGTCCGGGCCGCTTCGTCCAAGAATACCTCCGAACCGAAGTATGACATGCTGGTAAGCAATATGACTTATATCGCCCACAACTCACTTGTGTTTTACTCATGCATATAACATCAACACATAAAACCTAGGCTCGGATGCCACTGTTGGGGAACGTAGTAATTTCAAAAAATTTCCTACGCACACGCAAGATCATGGTGATGCATAGCAACGAGAGGGAGAGTGTGTCTACGTACCCTTGTAGACCGACAGCAAGCGTTAGCACAACGCGGTTGATGTAGTCGTACGTCTTCACGGCCCGACCGATCAAGCACCGAAACTACGGCACCTCCGAGTTCTAGCACACGTTCAGCTCGATGACGATCCCCGGACTCCGATCCAGCAAAGTGTCGGGGAAGAGTTCCGTCAGCACGACGGCGTGGTGACGATCTTGATGTACTACCGTCGCAGGGCTTCGCCTAAGCAGCCGCTACAATATTATCGAGGATTATGGTGGAAGGGGGCACCGCACACGGCTAAGAATATGATCACGTGGATCAACTTGTGTGTCTAGGGGTGCCCCCTGCCCGTATATAAAGGAGCAAGGGGAGGAGGCCGGCCGGCCCTATAGGCGCGCCAAGGAGGAGTCCTCCTCCTAGTAGGAGTGTAGGAGTAGGACTCCTACTAGGAGGGGGAAGGAAGTGGGGAGGGAGAAGGAAAGGGGGGCGCCGCCCCCCCTCTCCTAGTCCAATTCGGACCAGGGGGGAGGAGGCGCGCGGCCCACCCTGGCTGCCCCTCTCTCTCTCCACTAAGGCCCATATGGCCCATTACTTCTCCCTGTAGGGTTCCGGTAACCCTCCGGCTCTCCGGTTTTCCCCGAAATCACCCGGGACACTTCCAGTGTCTGAATATAGCCGTCCAATATATCAATCTTTATGTCTCAACAATTTCGAGACTCCTCGTTATGTCTGTGATCACATCCGGGACTCCGAACTAACTTCGGTACATCAAAATTCATAAACTCATAATATAACTGTCATCAAAACCTTAAGCGTGCGGACCCTACGGGTTCGAGAACAATGTAGACATGACCGAGACACGTCTCCGGTCAATAACCAATAGCGGAACCTGGATGCTCATATTGGCTCCTACATATTCTACGAAGATCTTTATCGGTCAGACCGCATAACAATATACGTTGTTCCCTTTGTCATCGGTATGTTACTTGCCCGAGATTCGATCGTCGGTATCTCAATACCTAGTTCAATCTCGTTACCGGCAAGTCTCTTTACTCGTTCCGTAATACATCATCTCGCAACTAACTCATTAGTTGCAATGCTTGCAAGGCTTATGGTGATGTGCATTACCGAGAGGGCCCAGAGATACCTCTCCGACAATCGGAGTGACAAATCCTAATCTCGAAATACGCCAACCCAACATGTACCTTTGGAGACACCTGTAGAGCTCCTTTATAATCACCCAGTTACGTTGTGATGTTTGGTAGCACACAAAGTGTTCCTCCGGTAAACGGGAGTTGCATAATCTCATAGTCATAGGAACATGTATAAGTCATGAAGAAAGCAATAGCAACACACTAAACGATCGGGTGCTAAGCTAATGGAATGGGTCATGTCAATCACATCATTCTCCTAATAATGTGATCCCGTTAATCAAATGACAACACATGTCTATGGTTAGGAAACATAACCATCTTTGATTAACGAGCTAGTCAAGTAGAGACATACTAGTGACGTTTAGTTTGTCTATGTATTCACACAAGTATTATGTTTCCGGATAATACAATTCTAGCATGAATAATAAACATTTATCATGATATAAGGAAATAAAGTAATAACATTATTATTGTCTCTAGGGCATATTTCCTTCAATTTTTGCCGAAGCAAGGTCGACCACCAAGGCATCTCATCACCAGGCTCCTCCAAGGACGGGTCAATGTGGACACAAAGGGTCTCGAGGGAAGGCGTCCTTTCGAGTAGGAGAAGTGGGCCATGAGAAATTTCCGACATCAACCAGATTAATCCTCGCACCACGATCTCCCATAGCATCAGAGACGAGCTAAATGTGAGACTTCATATAAATTTTGCAATGAGCAAAGTGTGATCTCTTAAAGACAAGTGGAGGGCCAACATAGTAATGTTGAGGGGCAGAAGGTGGTGGTGGTGGTGTGTAATTCCAACTGGCTTGCTTGTAGATAGGTGTAGGAACACCACTATCGACCTTGATTGGAGTCTCTACCGTTTGTGAGGCAGAAGCGTCACCACTATGGAACGAAAGAGAAGAGTTTCACAACTATGTTGGTGATTGCCCATTTCGACGCTATAATCTAACATCATGAATTTGGAAAAGAGCTTGGACATCCTCTCTCGTCCGCGACCGCGCCGCCCCCGCGGGCAGCCGGTCGCGCCTTCCCTCCTTCCCCACGCGCGTCCCCCTCCCTCCTCCTCCTCCCTGCCTCCGTCGTCGGCGCCCGCCTCGGGCCTGGCCCGGGCGATGTTGGTGGCGGCGGCCCCCGGCCCTTCCCCGTCTAGGGTTTCTCCGGCGCGGGACGGAGCGGCTCCGGGCGGTGTCTTTAGGCGGCGGCGGTCCTGCGCGGCGGCGGGGTGTCCTGTCGCAGGCGGGGGCGGACTCTGGGCGGCGGCGGTGCCATTGGCGGCGGGGCAGCGCGGCGGCGCCCGCTCGGTCCAGATCTGGGCCCTTCGGGCTCCATGTTGGTCGGGGCGGGCCGGCGACAGGTGTGGCATCGGCGTGGCCTTCAGGAGGCGGTGGCGAGCGGTGATGATCGGCGGGTTGCTGGCGGCGTCGACACCAACTTGCTGCAGCATGGCCGGCGGGGCTTAGCGGGCCCGTTTCGGGCCTGGCCGGGCCAGGGGTGGCCTGGTATGCCCCGCTGCCGTGTCCGGACGGCTACCGCACGACGGCGGTGGAGGTGGTTCCCTCCCGTTCGGCCTTGATGCTGCTGCTCCTATCGCTCGGATCTTCTCTCCGGTCTTCTTGGCCTCGTGGTGGTGTTCGCAGCGAGACGGTGTTGGTGGTGGCGCAACCGTGATGGCGCATAGTTGGGTGATGGTTTGACTAGTTGGCTCCGATTGGCTGGTGGGGTTTGGCGTGCGGGAGAAATCCTTGCCGGTTCGTCCGGCTCCGATGCGGTGACACCGGCGGGTGCCACTATCCCTTCTTAGAGGGTGTCGGGAGTAGCTATCCCCCACCTCCCTCCGCGTACTGGGGAAACCCTAGGACTTGTCCGGGCAGCAGCGTCGTCGATGTCGCATCCCTTCTTAGAGGTGCTGCTTAGTTCGCGGTAGATCGGAGCCTCGGGCTGTGGTGGTTTGGTTCCGGAGGACGCAGCGGTCGTGGGTCTTCCGCACTTTGTCGAGTTTGCGATGTTGGCATTTTTTTCTTCTTCTTTTTATTTGGGCATGTTGTGCTGCTCGCCCCAGTATTGCGATATGTACAATGATGGTTTGCTTTGGAATACAAAGCGGGGGGGGGACCCTTTTTCGGTAATTTAACATCATTTTATGTATGTCGGTGGGTGAGTAAATCTTCATGGCTTGGCTAGAATTCTCTGGCCACACCCTTTTTCTCGGCCATCACACTCTTAAGGCGGTGAAGCCCTTAGAAAGAGTCCTTGGCTCTTATAGCAATTGAAAGGGTCGAGTAACCTAAAGGGTGAGTGAATAGGTCTTCTACACATTTTAGCTCCTTTTCTTTACAAGTTAGGCTTGGTGGAATATAAGGATACCTTGATGTAACTATGGTGAGGACAACTTATATGACACTTGCAAGGTCACATGACCAAAGATAAACAATAACAAGTGACAAAGATCACGTATAGAGATAACTAAGTCATGCAGAGACGAAGATGTATGCCAATGTTCACTTCTTTAAAGGGAAGCTAATCATCATTTGAGAGCTGGGGCCACCACAAAGGATTCCCAACACCACAAAGACCCATTCTCTTCTTCTTGAGCCACCACTACAAAGGCGATGCTCAACCACTAGTTGTTGACCTTGGGGTGGCCACAAAGTCCATACAAACTCCGGGGATATCAATAAGCTCGGATTCTCATCGATGACTCCTACCACCCAGGAGTTTCCAACTTTCAAGAATAACAAGACAAGTGTAAAGCTTCAAATCTTGCTCAAACAAGAAAGTGAATGGTCAAACAGAGGGTAATGGATGAACCTTGCTAGAGTTAGCTCCACTCCAAAATCTCTACAAAAAATCAAATGATTAGGGTTGGCAGAGAGTGGAGAAAGCTTGGACGAAGTAGATCCGGAATAGAATGAACAAGGAGTACCCTATCCAAAGTGGGAAGGGGTATTCATAGATGGGGTTGGAAACTAGCCATTTTATGCGGAACTTGCACATCCGGATAGTCCGCCCTAAAGGCCCCGGAGAACACATATGTACAAATTGTGCTTGTCTAAGTCTGAAATTGAAATTGAAAGCTGCTGGTAGAAAGGCAACATCCGAACAGTTAGGGCATCACCCCGGAAAAAGAAATGCAAGCCGTCATCAATTGTCGAAACGCAAACCGTCACAAATGTGTGATGAAGTCGGCGATACATAAACCGTTGCAGCAACTCAGTAGCGGATACTGCAAACCAGTGATGAATTTGCCAACAGCCTTTATATCATAACAAATAAAAGTTAAAAAATATTACAAAGATAAGTTTATATGAGCAATATCACATTTGGCCCTCCTTGACTCATTGGGCCAGATCCGCCGCTCCAGCAACACGCCATGTGATCTATTGGTGTGTCCGGTTCCTCGATCTAACGGTTATCAAAATGAGAAAATGGTATTCCTTTGATTTACAAGAATTTTGTTAGAATTGTATATTATAGGATTCATTTAGAATTTTTATTTCTTCAAATCTCTTTGGTTTTTTTTTGCGAATAAAAATCTCTTTGGTTTGTAAGAATGGATTCATATTTCTATGTAGAATTTGTACTGATTCTTCACATTTCAAAAAAGAAAACTCAAACCTAATTAAAAGATTCATATCGTATAAACTAAATGACATTTTTTTTTCCTAGAATTAGATGCATGACATTTCATTTCATATGACCCTGAACGTTTCACCGGATATGTTCTCGACCTGAACCTACCGATCTACTCCACTTGCTCTGCCCCCAACCTCCGCCGCTCCTGCTCTCCAATCTTGGCCTCGCTGGCCGACGGCGCCGTTTCCTCGTTACCGCGCAGCCAGCCAGTTCTTTTCTCCCCTGCATCTCTTTAGTCCTCATCGCCGACCCAGCGCCGCCGCCCCCGATTGAGGCGAGTTCGGTCGCAGCGAAGAAAGACGGTGACTACCATGGACGGGGGTGGTGAACTGGGGATCACCAAGAAAGAGGCGGAGGCCGAGTACCATTGCCACGACTTCGAGTGGGAGGACCTCCGGGCGGATGTGGAAGCCAACCCTTCCTTCTCCTACCACCTGTCCCCTTTCCCCACGACCACCGCCTCACCGCAGCCACCGTCATCGGAGGCCTGGAGAAGCTTCCACCGCCGCCACGCCTCCGGCAAGTTCTTCAAGGTTCCTTATTTCCCCTTCTCTCCTCGGCCCCTTGTGCGAAATACCTTCTTATTGTATTTCACCTATCAATTCGGTAGGAATATGAACTACTAGATCACATTGGTAGAGAATGTTCAGATTCATGGACTAGTGCAAGGTTGCATTTCTTTATCGGGCAAACGACTGCACTCCTTGGAGTTAAGCCGTGCAGCTAGACAAAGCACCATCAAAGTAACAGTGCATGTGTGCTCCACAAGGCGAGAGAAGGGAGACTAGATTACTTTCCTTCCCATTTTTTTCATGAGTGAAGACAGACTATAACTAAAGCGTCGAATGAGCAATTAGAATGAAACTATTTCCTGAGTAGCAGTGTTCGACACTCTCTACCATTATCACCAAATTCGCAAATACCAGAAGATTGTCCGTTTGTTCATTCTTATGGAATGGGAACTTTTACTAGGTGATAATGTATGAAGTGGCCATGTGGGTATACCAATATGTACACCAAGGACTCTCGTGTCAGCAGCATCTTGTTAGTATGGATCAAGACTAGCGATATTTATAGAGATACGGTGTTGCTATCTACAGCAGACTGAACTTAGGGGGATTGACAAAATACATCTTCGTTTAGCTTTGAAAAAATAATACGGTAGGTTTTTAACCACGGCTCTCATGTCGCAACCTGTGTGTTAGATGATCAATTTTGGTCTTGTGCATTTTTTTTTCATTTTCTGTTTTTTGTTTACCCATAAGCTTTGGAAAAATCAAATTAAAGTGTTATACATCACCTTATTGATTGCTAGGCAAATATGTATGTGAACTAATGTAGTAGGACTTTGAGTAGGAAGAACTGACGAGTTCATATCATTTGTTCCTGCAAATCAATTTAAGATCCCATCTCACTTTGTTAGGAAAGAAGGTATTTGCTGAAGGAATTTCCTGAACTGCTTAACAGCAAAGGATGTGCAAAGGTTTTAGAGGTTGGGTGTGGGAATGGAAGCACTGTTGTCCCCATTCTACGGTAATGTTCTCGGATCTGTAATTTCATTTCAGTAAAATCAATCTATTGCTAATAGGTTCTCTCAATGCAGAATATTTATTGTATCATATTGCAGTAGTCTTATAGCCGCAAGCCCGCTAGCTTTGAATGTGACCATTTATCAAGGCACATGCAAAGATCGTGAGGGACGACTTTGAGGAAGAGGGAGATCAAAGTGAAGATTCAGGAAAAACATAGTAGATTCAAGAGGAAGGAAGGGGATTGGGGATGCAATTGCAATATTAGTGGTTCAGTCCAATACAACACACCATATATAAATAAAGAAAAGTTGCAGTGGGGCTTTGTTCTACTGTATAGCTCAAAACAAAAATACAATACACCGCCCTTGGCTTATACTGGTAGTCACTGCCTATGGAGCTCGAGCCATCCTTCCAAATTGTCGTGGATAGATGCTAGCACATCCGCCCACTTAATCAGCTCATGTTTAGTATTTGGTCCAAATTCTTTGGACCTGAGTGCACTGAACAATGACTATATCCCTCTAGACATTGGTTTAGCTGCTCTGTTTGGCAATCAAATTGAGGTGGTTAACAGAGCCCATCTGCAATTGAGCAGCTACTCTGTTTGGCTATCTGATATTGAGACTTGTGGGTTGTGGCGTACGATGAACCTTTTACGCATTTTGAGGAATGCTCAGAAAATCATGCAGAGCTGTCAAAGAGTATGCTTAAGGGGTGAGCAGTTATTAATAAATGACCACCAAAATCACAAGATGTTTGTTAGGCAAGAGAGGCCTTTCGATGAAGTAAATAGTTACTACTGTCTAGGTCCGGATGAAACCAGCAGAGGCTGCAAGATGCCTGTGCATATATGATCCTGAAGCATAACATTTTTGCGCCGTTCTTTGTTTGCCCACGACCCATGGTGCTTGAACTCTTATTATTTAATACTTCGGTGTGCCAACCCTGGCAATTCCCTTCCCTTTAAGTTTATTGCATGCAATGCGGACCTTTGCTTTTCTTTTTGCAGTTTGCACGCTTACGGCACTGATCATATCTCTTTAAGGCATTTAGAGCAAAACACACGGATAGAATAAAGTTGCGAGTAGTCGTTGTTTCGTAGTCGATGAACATTTATTGTGAACACACAAGGACTATTGCTAATGATGATGACAGTCATAATGAACAATTTGTGCAGATGTAGTCCAAGCATCACTGTCTATGCTTGTGATTGTAGTGAAGACACTCTAGAGAAAGCAAATGAGATTGTGTGTAATACACAGGGGGTAGATGCCAAGGATAGGTTCCACCCTTTTTTGCTGGACGTTTCTAGAGAAAATTTTCCAGGTTGGTTGTTCTGCAAATGTTGTCAAAGTTCAGATGGAAAGGTTGTTGATCTCTCACCAGGTACTTTGTTTATATATTGTCTATTTCAAAGCAAAAAAATTGCATAATATTGAACTCATCTATGTCGCTCCTTCCAGATTCAAGTCATCTTTATGTAAGGGGGAAAAACTCAATCTCGCTGAAAGAAGATCAGTGTTGTGTTGGCGGCATAGATTTTATCACCATGGTTAGTGAATTTTGTTCTACCATCTATCATTCTCCCTCCCTTCAGCCAGAGCATCTGCATCAGCATTAGATTCAGCTCAGTTATACTTTTAAAATTGACATCATGGTGTGATCGGATTTCTATTTGCAGAAGTTATAATAAATATTATAATTTTGGATGTATTAAATGGGAAATCCAAACCCTCATATTGGTGCCCACATCTATACTTGGTTAATAATACTGTCTTTTCGTTGACAGATATTTACGTTGTCAGCCATACCCTTCAACACAATTTCAGCTACTCTAGAGCGTTGTGTGTCTGTTCTAAAACCAGGCGGCCTTGTTTTGTTCAGGGATTATGGTAACATCTCAGGCATGGTATTAACTTGTATAATTTACTTATAAACAATCCCTTCTTGACAAATCTTCTTGTTTCCATATTAGGCGTTTATGACATGACAATGCTTCGATTCTTGCCTCACCAAAGAGTGGGATTTCGGGAATATATGCGTGCTGATGGCACCTATTCGTATTTCTTCTCGTTGGACACTGTAAGAGAACTCTTTCATGCTGCTGGGCTACTAGAGGTAACTCTAAAATCTCAATGATTTAATATGGAAGGTTACTTTGAACAGTACTGAGTCAGTTGCACCTGCATCAGGCACATCAAGATGTCCATGCACAGGACAGTTTTATCTAGTTGCCAATTTCATTTCATCTATTCGTTTTATCTTGTAGAGTCGTTGTATTCAGTTGTCTTCTAGATATCTGTTGTTAGGGACTGGCTATTGAAATAAACCATTATCACAAGGAATATATTAAGTTCCTATCTGTCCCTATATACCACCACAGTAGGTCCAGGGTCACCCTGATCAGGCTTTTAGCATCTGAGCTATCCCTTTACACCCTCTGTGTTCCTTAATAGTATGCAACTGTCAGCGAACAATATAAGCATGATTTGTTGATTGTTCCGTATGTTTGCTGACATTATCTTTTGTGTGGATCTCATTAGGCACCCCAGGCTTTACACTTTATGCTTCCGGCTCGTATGTTGTGTGGAATTGTGAGCGGATAACAATTTCACACAGGAAACAGCTATGACCATGATTACGCCAAGCTATTTAGGTGAGACTATAGAATACTCAAGCTTCTAAAATTGCCCTGCTTTATCTAATTAATACTTAATCTTTTCATTTCCTTAATTTTGTTATTTGCTTCAGTTTCATTTTTCAATACGTGTCTACAGCTTATATGACACTCACATGTATTTACTTATTATCTGTGTGCAGTTGGAGCTGGAATACTGCTGTGTCAGATCAGTGAATCGAAAGAATGGCAAGAACATGCAAAGGGTATGGGTGCATGGAAAATTTAAAAAACCCACAAGTCAATGACTTTGTGGTTCCTCGGATGTGCTTCTAATGTACGAATGCTCTGCCGCGAACATGTAAATTTGCGAATTTATATACATATGCTTTCACTTCTTGTCAATCATGGTTCCTTGATTTCTGCGGTGTGCTTCTAACGTAGAGATGGTATTTTCGGTAAAATAGCAATGTTTAATGAACGACAAATTTCTGCACCTAAATTTTGCACAGCAAGCATACCAATTTGCAAAATCAATTTTACTATACTAACCATGCATGTCATATATGTTGTGACAGCATCAATATATTTCTTTGTGTTACCGTCTTTTCTGATTTTATTAGTGGCAAATATCTGTATAGCAGTGATTATTTTGTTTCAACCATTGTCATTATATGCTTCTTTTATTGTAGAAACGTTGTGTTTCAACCACGACGCGTATGTGCTTCGGTCAATGTGTGCTGCTTCTTGGGTGGTTTCTTTTTCATCGACATTTCTATTAGACAGACATTATTTTGTCGCACCAGATTGCAGTCATATTGCCGAGGAGAATGCTACAATGCTGCAGAGTGCCTTTTGACCGGGAGCTTGCAGTGCATGTGAGATCTCCCATACTAATGTTGTAATTATGTTCTACTCCCTCCGTTTCTAAATATAAGTCTTTTTAATTATTTTAATATAGACTACATACGGATGTATATAGACATATTTTGAGTGTAGATTCACTCATTTTGCTCTGTATGCAATCCATATTAGGATGTACTCCCTTTGTAACCTACTTCCTCCGTTCCGAATTACTCGTCGCAAAAATGGATGTATCTAGATGTATTTTAGTTCAAGGTACATTTATTTCTGCGACGAGTAATTTGAAACGGAGGGAGTAATATAAGAGTGTTTAGATCACTACATGTTTAGATCACTAAAGTAGTGATCCAAACACTCTCATATTAGTTTACGGAGGAAGTATTTGCTAGTGGATGGAAGCAAATTGGCAGCATGTACGCAGATGTTATATGCATATATCAAGCATTGCAGCATTTTACACCGGTCACAAATTTCTATTAGATCGGAACAGAATTCAGTTGCTAGAACCTAGTCAGGCGCCCGCATGCCGACGCCATCCGTCTGCCGGCCAGTATTAAACACCTCTCCGCTTGGTTCATCAGTGTCCGCTGATTAGTCTCACTGGTCTGTGATGAATATGGTGTTTGATTTAAAGGTCGGCGTTGAAGATACCCGCATGTCATTTTCGTTGGCAATTTCTCTTCCAGCAAACGTTAAGCAGATATTCATGTCCTTTTTTATACGATCAAAAATTCTTCGGGGAAGAGACTGTACGTATGTTCTTCACGCTTAGCCCCTGTTACGATGATGCGTCTAGCATCACCGGAACACGTGTGATTGTATGTCTCCATGGATCTTGCAGGATTTGGTCGGCGGTTGTCTTTGGTGGATCTGTTTGGATCCGGTCTTCGTTCGTGTGTCTTTATGTTGAATCCTTTCGATCTATGCGTCTTCTCGTTGGTGGCAGTTGCTGTTCTGGTGCACTAGTCCTATGAAGTTTTAGCATGACGGCTTTTCAAATGTCTACTTTAACAAGTTTTGTCCGGCTCCGGAGGTGGAGCGGTGATGACGACGGCATGCCTTCGGCTCACTTCAGTGTTTATAGTCATAACTAATTAGCCTAAGAATTTGGATATAATCTTTTTTATTTTTTGATGTTCGTTGTATTACCCTGACGGAAGATGAATATATCAAGAGTTCTCTAAAGAAACCTGCAAAAGGAGAAGAGTTTTCTAAAGAAGAGAGACGGTGCGTCACTGTTTGTGGGCGGTGGCCCTGCCGACGAGACGTCGGCCGTGGCTCTCGACCGGACCGAGTGTCCTACTACTACTAGTAGTACTGTACCTCGTAAGCGGTGGCGAGTGCGAGAGGGCGTGGCGTACTGGACCACAGCCAGAGGGACCAGATGACGCAGATCGGACACGGCGCCGCTGTGTCAACCACAGCCACGCACCTGCGCACGGCCCGTTGTACACTGCGTGAAGATGAGCTGTGGATTTACAAGCAGACGAACGAGTCCAGGTTTCTTTACGAGCGAGCGTGTCGGCGGTACGGTCTTTCGGCCGTGAAAAACAAAATACGCTTCGCAGAAGCAGTGGCCTACGGCCTGCCTGGCACGTCCGTGCACGGCACCACCTCTGTCCATTTTATTTTCCTATCATATGACGACGGATTTACTTACTTTATTTAATCCTACCCGTCAGCACGCGCAGCGGTGCTTCTGCCGGTTTATAACCGCGCAAAATGTCGAGCCGTCTCGTGGTTGGTGACGGCCCTAGCCCTAGGGCCTAGGGATCGGCGGTGACGACGGGGGTGATCAATTGGGTGGTCGGCGGCGTCGTCAGAAAGTCGGCCGCCGCCCGGCCCATGCTCCCATGTAACCCCGTGCTGCCCTGCCCGTACGTCAGAAGAGAAGAGAAGATGAGATACTTTAGGGCCTGGGCCTGTTTGGTTTCAATAAGTCACCCGACTTATAAGTCAGGTGACTTAAAACTATTGACTTATAAGTCACGCCTGTTTGGTTGTCACCTGATTTATAAGTCACCTGACACACCTTTCCACACCAATCAACATCATGCAGGTGATGGGACCCACACAAAAAGGGGTGACTTATAAGTATTAAGTTGGGGTGGAGCAACTTATGACTTATAAGTTGAGGTGACTTATAAATCGGATCTATTTGGCAAAATAAATCACTTTTTCACTTTTCGACTTATAAGTTGGTGACTTATTTGAAACCAAACAAGCCCTTACTCGGCCATGCACATGCATCTTACCTCCGGGATGATTAATGTATCACGTCATTGGCGTGGCACGAGGCAGCGGCGTCCCGGGTCAGCGCCGGCGACCTCCGGCACCGACCGACGCGCGCACCCACGTCAGTCAGTCTCGATCGGATAGTTGGATAGATTCCGCAGTAATCCACCACCGACCAGCAAAAGCAGAGCGGCGCCGCCGCGCGCGCCAGGGCCAGGCAGTGGAGGCGGAGCGCCCCGTGCCACGCGTGCGTGCGCGCTGCCGTTGCCCTCACGGCCACGCGCTCCGTCGTCGTCGCCTTTCGAGTTTCAACCGAGACGGCAAGCACAGTGGTAGTAGTATCTCTCTCGCTCTCTCGGACCCGGTCGCAGCGTGCAAGTTTTTTTACCGGCGCCACAGCCCACCGGAAAAAAGCTGAGCTTGACGTGTACGTGTACACACTGACCACAACCTCCACTGTAATGATCGAAGACCGTATGTAACCTCCACTGAGGAATGATGAAATTAGGTTCCGGTTATAGAATAGGACCTGGAGCCTGCCTGGTGCTGGTGGGCACCTAACGAGAGGCGACTGATAAGGGCGAACGGGCGATGGAAAAGATGGACTTTGATGAACGTGGGCGCTACTACTACTACTAGATTGTTTAGGGCATCGTCGTGTGTGTTTTAGCAGTCGGGCATGGTCTGCGCGACGGGACGGGCCGGGACGGGAGTAGGAGTGGAAGAAAAGAGTGGGGAGCGCGTGCGCGGGGGCTAGGCGCGTGAGGAGTCCGACGTGAGCGCCGTCCGGGAGACTGGAGCGGGAAGGGGAGGGACAGAAGCAGCTGCGAAGCCGGAGATGCTCCAGCCAACGCGCTTGATTCCCACTTCGTCCGACCTCCCGCCCGCTCGCGTGCGCGCGGTCCATGGACCGCGGGGCCTTGCTGGCCGCAGATAAGGATTCAACGAGGAGATCCTGTGCGTTCTATGGTTGACAATTGATTGTAGCCGTACTAGTACGTGCTAGATAGGCTAGCTATAGTGGGAGTAATTTAGGTAGTAACTTAACACACTTCAAGACAATTTTGCTTATGTGGCAAGTATTTAATGATGAGAAAGATGTTTGGAGTAACATAGGTGGTGTTCAGTTCTCTAGTCCTAGGACTTTTTCTAGTCCCAATTAAAAAGTCTCTAGTCCCTAAAAAGTCACTCCCTGTTTGTTTTCAGAGACTAAAAAGTCCCTAGTCCCTTCCTAGAGGTTATTAAATGACCATGTTGCCTCTAGTATATAGAAAAATAACAACTAAACAACACCATGGGATAGCGGGCCAATGGGTGCATGGAGGAGCATTATTGGAAAAGTCTCAAAGAGACTCTCCTTGAGAGTCTTCTTCATGTAGTCCCAAATGCCTAGTTTAGTCCCTAAAAAGCCCCTCCCGTTTGGTAAAAAAGTCTCTAAGAGGGACTTTTTCTAGTCCCTACACAAAAAAGTCCCTTGAAACAAACACCCACATAATATGTTACTGTAACATAGCGCTTCCCGAGGCAAAATGAATCTATAAGGTAATAAATGAAACAATCTATGACACTACTACTATGATACTTTGCACTATGAAGGTAGTAATTTAGACTAGTGGCATATGCATAACACTAGTATAAGTTACTCCCCACCATGACCAGCCTTACGAAAATGAATTTGTCGCACTTTTATGGTCAGCTTGGCACCACAAAATGGAGTATGTCTATATACATTCGTATGTAGTTTTTATTAAAATATCTAAAAATGACTTATATTTAGGAACAGAGGTAATACTAAAAAAAGAGACACTAATTACTACAACCATCTCTTTTCTTGAACGCGGTCAAACGCCTTCGTAGCCGGTGGAAACGTCTCCTCCCACTAAACACACATCATCAGAATACCTGAAAAAATACAGAAAAATACGAACATCAATGTCAAGTAGGAGTATATGACTTGAACTCCGGTGGACTGGAGATACCGATGTCCCTCTGACCATCCAACCACAAGGTGGTTTACAATCAATCTTAAAATGCATCTTGTCTTGCAAAAAAAATAAAATATGTACGTTTGACTTTTGATCACAACTAATTAATAGGAGGAAAAACATTTTAATTTGTTTCATAATAGTTGTAGCACTTGATCTCTCATGAAAAGAAAATACCTTTACAATATTCGATGACTAACTATCAAAGTTGCTCGTCACAAAATCCAGAATAACATCTATTTTGGAATAGAGGGAATATCTTCGCACTCTACCTTGTGAACGCCTTAGGTCTTTTAGTATATTCACTGAAAAAGTTTAATTAACAATCAAGGACTCAGAGCATTCCCATGTATAATTTGGTGTCTCGTTCTAGAAACCTTTTCATGGCAAGAGATTTCTAGAAACCTTTTCATGTCAAGAATCAAGCGAACTTGAAAAGACCTGAAGTAGTACGGAAGCATGGTTTCAACTCTCTGGGCCTCTTTTCTAGAGCAGTTCAGCTCATCACTGAATAACTCAACTTATGAACAAGCATTTAGGTTGTATTCTCCTTTTCATCGTGTAAACGCACGTCATTTCCATGGCTTCTAGAAAAAAAGGCACTGCCATAAATAGTTGAACGGCCAAAGTCAAATACTACTCTAGATCAAACCGGTGGGAGCCCAAACAAGCAAACTTTTAGCTGGAAGCTCGTACACATCCACCACCAGAACCTCGAACCGCTGCCCAAACGAGGAGCATCACAGGAACAGAAGCCAGATAGATAGATAGATATTCACACGCAACGCAGCGCCCATGCACCGCGTCCAGGCGCCACCTGGCCGGGCGTATCCATCCTCCTCCTGCCCGCCTTTTGTCCCCGAGCTGCCCCGCCTTTGTCACGTTCCCTCACTCGGCAACGACGCTGCCAACCACAACCACCACCGGAGAGGCCGCGCGTGCAGATCCTATTAATAGCCCGGCATCCCCGCCCCCATCTGGCTCAAATCCATCCAGCTCCAGCTCCTCCTCCCACCGGCAGATCCAAAGATAGCGCCACCGGGCCTCCATATTTCAGACAGAGCCCCTCTCCCTCCTCCTCCTCCCTCCCCGTGGAGCTCCAAGAATCATCCGACGACAGCACCGGGCGGGTCATTGATCGTTGGATGGCGGCGATGATGGTGGCGGCGAGGCAGGGGCGCGAGCTGCAGCGGTACAGCGCCAGCACGGGCGGCCGCATCGTCGTGGGCTGCATCCCCTACCGGGTGCGCGACGACAACGGCGAGGTGGAGGTGCTGGTCATCTGCTCGCGCAAGAAGGGCGCCAGCGCGGGCGTGCTGTTCCCCAAGGGCGGGTGGGAGCTGGACGAGTCCATGGACGAGGCGGCGCGCCGCGAGGCTCTGGAGGAGGCCGGCGTGCGCGGCGAGACGGGGCCCAGCCTCGGCCGCTGGTGCTACCAGAGCCGCCGCTACGAGGCCACCTACGAGGGGTACATGTTCCCGCTGCGCGTCACCGACGAGCTGGAGCGCTGGCCCGAGATGTCCGGCCGCGGCAGGACCTGGGTCACCGTGCAGGACGCCATGGACCGCTGCCCGCACCTCTGGATGCGCGAGGCGCTCCAGCGGTTCGCCGACCGCGTCGCCGACGCCGCCTTGTAGGCGCCTCTCATCGATCGTTCTTCTCGCCGGGCGCGCCCGCGCGTGCTCCCCCGCCCTACGGTTTGTGCCGGCTGGGTTGGGCTCGACCGCGCGGCGCTGTGGCACTAGCGGTCAGGTCACAGGAACCAGAGCATTGTACTGTGACTCCTGTACATTCATTTGCTTGGGATTCGACCGGGCATGTAAATCTCACCCACTTCGCCTAATGTTTTGATATCATAATATAGGGACTGCTAGCCAAGAACCATAACTCGGTTTATTGGAGTCAGAATGACCGTTTTTTCCTCTCCATGAAACTGACTTGAGTCAAATACATTTAATTTTTTGATAATTACATTTGTTGCAAGCTTATATTGTAGTGCCTTCGAATTTTGAAACAATCAAATGGGGACAACAGCACGGGCCTACCTTATGCTCGGCATCTTAGAACATCTCTAGCAGACCTTGTATAACGTCGTGACTTGCAAAATAACCGTCAAAATACGGGTCTAAGCGGAAAATCCTGCCCGACCAGACCCCGCAAACGCGGCCGATCCATAAAAAAATTTGTGGGGCGTGGCATAATTCCCGTCCCAACCAACGAAAACGCAGGTTCCCCCCTCGACCCGTCGGCGCCCTGTATATAGGGGTAGCGGTTGGTGGTGGTGGGGGGGGGACACTTCAGCCTGCGCTTTTTCCCACTGATAACCCATAAGTATAAAGGATCGCAACAGTTTTCGAGGGTAGAGTATTCAACCCAAAATTATAGATTCAACACAAGGGAGCCAAAGAATATTCTCAAATATTAGCAGCTGAGTTGTTAATTCAACCACACCTGAAAGACTTAATATCTACAACAAAGTATTTAGTAGCAAAATAGTATGGAAGTAACGGTAACGGTGACAAAAGTAACAGTAGCAGTTTTGTAACAGTCGTAACAGTGGCAGAAAAGTAACTTAGCAAAGATCAATATGTGAGAAGCTCGTAGGCAATGGATCAATGATGGATAATTATGTTGGATGGCATTCATCATGCGATGGTTATAACATAGGGTGACACAGAACTAGCTCCAATTCATCAATATAATATATGCATGTATTCCGAATATAGTCATACGTACTTATGGAAAAAAACTTGCAGAACATCTTTTGTCCTATCCTCCTGTGGCAGCGGGGTTCTATCGGAAACTAAGGGATATTAATACCTCCTTTTAATAGAGTACCGGATCAAAGCATTAGCACTTAGTGAATACACGAACTCCTCAAACTACGGCCATCACCGGGAAGTGTCCCGACTATTGTCACTCCGGGGTTGCCGGATCATAACACGTAGTAGGTGACTATAACTTGCAATATCGGATCAAGAACATAAATATATTCATGAAAACATACTAGGTTCCGATCTGAAATCATGGCACTAGGGACCTAGTGACAAGCATTAGGCATAGCAAAGTCATAGCAACATCATCTTAGAACATAGTGGATACTAGGGATCAAACCCTAACAAAACTAACTCGATTACATGGTAAATCTCATCCAACCCATCACCGTCCAGCAAGCCTACGATGGAATCACTCACGCACGGCGGTGAGTATCATGAAATTGGTGATGGAGGATGGTTGAAGATGACGATGGCGACGGATTTCCCTCTCCGGAGCCCAAAACAGACTCCAGATCTGCCCTCCCGAGGAAGAACAGGGCTTGGCGGCGGCTCCGTATTATAAAACACGATGAATCATTCTCTCTGATTTTTTTCTCCCGAACGTGAATATATGGAGTTGGAGTTGAGGTCAGTGGAGGTCCAGGGGGCCCACGAGGACGGAGGGCGTGCCCCAGGGGGTGGGCGCGCCCCGCAACCTTGTGGCCAAGGTGTGGGCCCCCTTCACTTGATTCTTTTGCCAATATTTTTTATTAATTCCCAAAATCATCTCCATGAAGTTTCAGGTCATTCCGAGAGCTTCTATTTTTGCACAAAAATAACACCATGGCAATTCTGCTGAAAACAACGTCACTCCGGGTTAGTTCTATTCAAATCATGTAAGTTAGAGTCCAAAACAAGGGAAAAAGAGTTTGGAAAAGTAGATATGATGGAAACGTATCAACTCCCCCAAGTTTAACCCATTGCTTGTCCTCAAGCAATTCAGTTAACAAACTGAAAGTGATAAAGAAAAACTTTTACAAACTCTGTTTGATCTTGTTGTTGCAAATATGTAAAGTCGGCATTCAAGTTTTCAGCAATGATTATGAATTAACCATATTCACAATAACATTTAGGTCTCACATTTACTCATATCAATGGCATAATCAACTAGCGAGTAATAATAATAAATCTCGGATGACAACACTTTTTCAAAACAATCATGATATGATATAACAAAATGGTATCTCGCTAGCCCTTTCTGAGACCGCAAAACATAAATGCAGAGCACCCCTGAAGATCAAGGACTGACTAGACATTGTAATTCATGGTAAGAAATATCCAGTCATAGTCATACTCAATATAAATTAATAACAATGCATACAAATGACAATGGTGCTCTCTAATCGACGCTTTTTATAAGAGGATGATGACTCAGCAATAAAAGTAAATAGATAGGCCCTTCGCAGAGGGAAGCAGGGATTTGCAACGGTGCTAGAGCTTGAGTTTTAAAATAGAGATAAATAATATTTTGAGCGGTATGCTTTCATTGTCAACATAACAACCAAGAGATCTCGGTATCTTCCATGCTACATACATTACAGGCGGTTCCCAAACAGAATGGTAAAGTTTATACTCCCCCACCACCAACAAGCACACTTTATGGCTGGTCCGAAACAACGGGTACCGTCCAACTAACAACAGTCCTAGGGGAGTTTTGTTTGCAATTATTTTGATTTGATTTGAGCATGGGACTAGTCATCCCGATTACTAGCCCTTTTCTCGTGAATGATGAGCGGAGTCCACTCATCGTGAGAATAACCCACCTAGCATGGAACATATTGACAGCCCTAGTTGGTACATGAGCGATTCGAACATAAAAAACAAATTATCATCTGAAGGTTTAGAGTTTGGCACATGCAAATTTACTTGGAACGACAGATAAATACCGCATATAGGAAGGTATGGTGGACTTATATGGAACAACTTTCGGTTTTATGAAAGTGCATGCAAAAGCAGTATTCCCGTTTAGTACAAGTGAAGACTAGAAAGAGACTGGGAACCGACCAACTAGAGAGCGACAACAGTCATAAACATGCATTAAGATTAACCAACATTGAATGCAAGCATGAGTAGGATATAAATCACCATGAACATAAATATCGTGGAGGCTATGTTGATTTTGTTTCAACTACATGTGTGAACATGTGCCAAGTCAAGCCACTCGAATCATTCAAAGGAGGATACCATCCTATCATACTACATCACAACCATTTTAATAGCATGTTGGCACGCAAGGTACACCATTATAAACTCCTAGCTAGTTAAGCATGGCATGAGTAACTATAATCTCTAATTGTCATTGCAAACATGTTTCATTCATAATAGGCTGAATCAGGAACGATGAACTAATCATATTTACAAAAACAAGATAGGTCGAGTTCATACCAGCTTTTCCTCATCTCAATCATTTCATCAAATATCGTCATTATTGCCTTTCAATTGCACAACCGAACGGTGTGGATAACAATAATAGTGCATGTGCATTGGACTAAGCTGGAATCTGCAAACATTTATTCAAAGGAGAAGACAAGGTAATATGGGCTCTTTGTTAGATCAACAATAATGCATATGAGAGCCATTCAACATTTTCACCGTGGTCTTCTCCTCTCAACCCCCAAAGAAAAGAAAAGAATTTCAAAGAAACACACTGAAATGTTTTTGGACTTTTTGTTTTTCTAAAGGAAGTAAAACAAGAACGAGAAAAACTATTTACACGGGAAAACTCCCAACAAGCAAAAGAAGAACGAGAAATCTTTTTGAGTTTTCTTTTAATACTACAACTAAGAAGAACGACAAATTTTTGTGAAGTGGGGGAGATGCAAACGAGAGGCAAATGGAAAATAATGTAAATTGCGAGGAGATGCGATTTGTGATTAGGAACCTAGTAGATGTTGAAGATCCTCCCCGACAACGGCACCAGAAATTCACTTTGATGTCGCTTGAAGCTACGTCGGTATTTCTCCAAAGAGGAAGGGATGATGCAACACAGTGGTGGTAGGTATTTCCCTCAGATATGAAACCAAGGTTTTCAAACCAGTAGGAGAACCAAGCAACACAACGTAAACAGCCCCTGCACACAAATAACAAATACTCGCAACCCGATGTGTTAAAGGGGTTGTCAATCCCTTTCGGGTAACGGTGCCAAAAAGTGGTGCGTTGATGGGAGAAAGCTGTAAATATTGATAGATCGAACGCAAAATAAAATAAATTGCAGCAAGGTATTTTTGTATTTTTAGTTTAGTAGATCTAAAAATAAAAGGTAAATAAAATAGATCGCGAAGGCAAATAATATGAGAAAGAGATCCGGGGGCCGTAGGTTTCACTAGTGGCTTCTCTCGAGAAAAATAGCAAACGGTGGGTAAACAAATTACTATTGGGCAATTGATATAACTTCAAATACTCATGACAATATCTAGGCAATTATCATTATATAGGCATCACGTCCAAGATTAGTAGACCGACTCCTGCATGCATCTACTACTATTACTCCACACATCGACCTCTATCCAGCATGCATCTAGTGTATTAAGTTCATGGATAGTAATGCAATAAGAACAATGACATGATGTAGACAAGATCTATCTATGTAGAGATAGAACCCATCGTTTTATCCTTAGTAGCAACGATACATACGTGTCGGTTCCCCTTCTGTCACTGGGATCAAGCACCGTAAGATCGAACCCACTGCAAAGCACCTCTTCCCATTGCAAGATAAATAGATCAAATTGTCCAAACAAAACCCAAATATCAGAGAAGAAATACAAGACTATAAGAAATCATGCATATAAGAGATCAAAGAAACTCAAATAACTTTCATGGATATAAAAAGATAGATCTGATCATAAACTCAAAGTTCATCCAATCCCAACAAACACACCGCAAAAAGAATTACATCATATGAATCTCCAAGAGACCATTGTATTGAGAATCAAATGAGAGAGAGAGGAAGACATCTAGCTACTAACTATGGACCGGAAGGTCTACAAAGAATTATTCATGCATCATCGGAGAGGCACCAATGGAAGTGGTGAACCCCTCTGTGATGGTGTCTAGATTGGATCTGGTGGTTCTGGACTTTACGGCGGCTGGAATTGATTTTCATCGACTCTCCTAGGGTTTCTGGAATATTGGGGTATTTATAGAGCAAAGAGGCGGTCCGGGGGGTCACCCGAGGTGGGCACAACCCACCAGAGCGCGCCTGGGCCTCCTGGCACGCCCTAGTGGGTTGTGCTCTCCTTGGAGCACCCTCCAGGTGCAGCCTTGGCCCATTAGGTGTCTTCTGGTCCATAAAAAATCTCGGTAAAGTTTCATTGCATATGGACTCCATTTGGTATTGATTTTCTGTGATCAAACATGAAAAATAGCAACTGGCACTTGGCACTATGTCAATAGGTTAGTACCAAAAAATGATATAAAATGATTATAAAACATCCATGATTGATAATATAACATCATGGAATAGTCAAAAATTATAGATACATTGGAGATGTATCAGCATCCCCAAGCTTAACTCCTACTCGTCCTCGAGTAGGTAAGTGATAAAAACAGAATTTTTTATGTGGAATGCTGCCTATCATGTCATATCATATTCTTTTCTTTATAGCATCGTCATTTGGACTTTTATATTGTTGAAAGCAATAGTCTAGTTTTGACATCATAACTTAAATACTCAAGCATATCAACAGGCAACCATGTCTTTCAAAATATCAATGCTAAAATAAGCTATCCCTAGCCCATCATGCTCAATCATTGATCCATTCATGAAACACACTCACATATTAACTACACCAATGCTCAAGTACGATCATAGTGCCTCCTAGTTGGTGCTTCTATAAGAGAGGATGGAGACTCAAAATAAAAAATAAAAATTGCATAAAGTAAAAGAAAGGCCCTTCGCAGAGGGAAGTAGGGATTTGTAGAGGTGTCAGAGCTCAAAGCGAAAAACTTAGAGAAAAAACATTTTGGGAGGTGTGTCCTTCCCACCAACGAAAACGACTTAGAGTTCCCAACACTTTCCATGCTAGATATATCATAGGCGGTTCCCAATCAGAAAATAAAGTTTATTCCTTTTTTCACCATACTTTCACTTTCCATGGCTAACCATATCCACGGGTGCCTTCCATACAACACTTTCCAAGGAATTTATTATTTCACAACATAAAGTAAATTCAATTTTCATTTCGGTATTGGCCATCTCTAATACCTTTGCCGTACTCTCGTGCAATGACAAGTGAATAAACACCCATTGTGAGAATAACACATCTAGCACGGAAAATATTAGCCACTCCTCATCGCTCCGCGAGCGAAACGAACACACAAAAGAGAAGTTTATTTTGAAAATTAGAGATGGCACATACAAATTTGCTTATAACGGCAAAGAATACAGCATATAGGTAGATATAGTGGATTCATGTGGCAAAACTGGTTTAAAGGTTTTGAGATGCACAAGTAGTGATCATACTTAGTGCAAAATAAAGGCTAGCAAAAGATTGAGAAGCGACCAACCAAGAAACGAATAATCTCACAAGCGAGCATTAAGCATAATTAACACCAAATAATGCACCACAAGTAGGATATAATTTCATTGCATAATTATTGACTTTCGTGCTTGCATAGGGAATCACACACCTTAACACCAATATTCTTACTAAAGCATAATTACTCATCAACATAACTCACATATCACATCATCATATCTCAAAACTATTACTAAGAATCAAGTTTATTTTGCACAATGATCTTCATGAAAGTTTTTATTATATCCTTCTTGGATATCTATCACTTTGGGACTAATTTTCATATGTTGCTTTTGATAAGCTCAAACAAATATAAGTGAAGATCATGAGCATAATTTTTACTTTCTCTCAAATTAATTTAAGTGAAGCAAGAGAGAATTTCTTGAAAATTTTACTAACTCTCAAATAAATCTAAGTGAAGCAAGAGAGCATTTCTTCAAAAATACTAAAGCACACCATGCTCAAAAAGATATAAGTGAAGCACTAGAGCAAGTCCATAGCTCATAAAAATTTAAGTGAAGCATAAAGAGCAATTCTATCAAGTCATGGCATAATTTTGGCTCTCTCAAATAGGTGTGTACAGCAAGGAACGAAGACTAAAAACACAAAATAAAACAAGCAAAGTCTCATATCATACAAGACGCTCCAAGGAAAACACATAGTATGTGATGTATAAAAATATAGCTTCGAGTAAAATATCGATGGTCGTTAGAAGGAAGAGAGGATGCCCCGAGGGGCATCCCCAAGCTTAGTTGCTTGCTCTCTTTTGGATAATAGCTTGGGATGCCGGGGCATCCCCAATCTTAGGCTCTTCTTACTCCTTATTCCCTCATCCATCGTAAGATAACCCAAAACTTGAAAAGTTCAATCACACACAACTCAACAAAAGTCTTCGTGAGATCCGTTAGTATAAGACCCGTTATACATTGAGTCAAATACATTTAAATTTTTGATAATTACATTTGTTGCAAGCTTACATTGTAGTGCCTTCGAATTTTTGAAACAATCAAATGGGGACAATAGAGGGGGCCTACATTATGCTCCGACATATTAGAGCATCTCTAGCAGATCCCGTATAACGCTGTGACCCGCAAAATAACCATCAAAATACGGGTCCGCGCAGAAAATCCTGCCCGACCAGACCCCGCAAACGCGTCCGACTATAAATCTTTTAGTGGGGCGCGGCATAATTCCCGTCCCAACCCGCAAAAACGCGGGCTCCCCTCTCGGCCCGTCGGCGCCCTGTATATAGCGGTAGCGGTTGGTGGGGGGGGGCGCATTTCAGCCCGCGCTTTTCCCCATCCACCACCGCCCTCTTTGATGAATGATGACCCACAAGTGTAGGGGATCTATCGTAGCCTTTTCGATAAGTAAGAGTGTCAAACCCAACGAGGAGCAGAAGGAAATGATAAGCGGTTTTCAGCAAGGTATTCTCTGCAAGCACTGAAATTATAGGTAACAAATAGTTTTGTGATAAGATAAATTGTAAGGAGCAACAAGTAATAAAAGTAAATAAGGTGCAACAAGATGGCCCAGTCCTTTTTGTAGAAAAGGACAAGCCTGGACAAACTCTTATATGAAGGAAAGCGCCCCCGAGGACACATGGGAATTATCATCAAGCTAGTTTTCATCACGTTCATATGATTCGCGTTCAGTACTTTGATAATTTGATATGTGGGTGGACCGGTGCTTGGGTGCTGTCCTTACTTGGACAAGCATCCCACTTATGATTAACCCCCATTGCAAGCATCCGTAACTACAACAGAAGTATTAAGGTAAATCTAACCATAACATGAAACATATGGATCAAAATCAGCCCCTTACGAAGCAACGCATAAACTAGGGTTTAAGCTTCTGTCACTCTAGCAACCCATCATCTACTTATTACTTCCCAATGCCTCCCTCTAGGCCCAAACAATGGTGAAGTTTCATGTAGTCGACGTTCACATGACACCACTAGAGGGATGACAACATACATCTCATCAAAATATCGAACGAATACCAAATTCACATGACTACTAGTATCAAGACTTCTCCCATGTCCTCAGGAACAAATGTAACTACTCACAAAGCATATTCATGTTCATAATCAGAGGGGTATTAATATGCATAATGGATCTGAACATATGATCTTCCACCAATTAAACCAACTAGCATCAACTACAAGGAGTAATCAACACTATTAGCAACCCACAGGTACCAATCTGAGGTTTGGATACAAGAGATGAACTAGGGTTTGAGATGAGATGGTGTTGGTGAAGATGTTGATGGAGATTGACCCCCTCCCGATGAGAGGATCGTTGGTGATGACGATGGTGATGATTTCCCCCTCCCGGAGGGAAGTTTCCCCGGCAGAACAGCTCCGCCGGAGCCCTAGATTGGTTCCGCCTCGTGGCGGCGGAGTTTCATCCCGTGAGCTTGCTTATGATTTTTTCTCGGACGGAAGACTCCATATAGCCAAAGATGGGCATCGGAGGGCCACCAGGGGGCCCACGAGGCAGGGGGGCGTGCCCCCACCCTCGTGGCTGGTGGGTGGCCCCCCTCTGGTACTTCTTGCGCCCAATATTTTTTATATATTCTGAAAAGTGCTCCTGTGGAGTTTCAGGACTTTTGGAGATGTGCAGAATAGGTCTCTAATATTTGCTCCTTTTCCAGCCCAGAATTCCAGCTGCCGGCATTCCCCCTCTTCATGTAAACCTTGTAAAATAAGAGAGAATAGGCATAAGTATTGTGACATAATGTTTAATAATGATATGTCTCCAACGTATCTATAATTTTTGATTGCTCCATGCTATATTATCTACTGTTTTGGTCATTATTGGGCTTTATTATCCACTTTTATATTATTTTTGGGACTAACCTATTAACCGGAGGCCCAGCCCATAATTGCTGTTTTTTTTGCCTGTTTTAGGGTTTCAAAGAAAAGGAATATCAAACGGACTCCAAACGGAATGAAACCTTCGGGAACGTGATTTTCTCATCGAATACAACTCAGGAGACTTGGACCCTACGTCAAGACACATAACAGGAGGCCACGAGGTAGGGGGCGCGCCTACCCCCCTAGGTGCGCCCTCCACCCTCGTGGGCCCCCTGTTGCTCCACCGACGTACTTCTTCCTCCTATATATACCCACGTACCCCCAAACGATCAGATACGGAGCCAAAACCCTAATTCCACCGCCGTAACTTTCTGTATCCACGAGATCCCATCTTGGGGCCTGTTTCGGAGCTCCGCCGGAGGGGGCATCGATCATGGAGGGCTTCTACATCAACACCATAGCCTCTCCGATGAAGTGTGAGTAGTTTACTTCAAACCTACGGGTCCATAGTTAGTAGCTAGATGGCTTCTTCTCTCTTTTTGGATCTCAATACAATGTTCTCCCCCTCTCTTGTGGAGATCTATTCGATGTAATCTTCTTTTTGCGGTGTGTTTGTTGAGAACGATGAATTGTGGGTTTATGATCAAGTCTATCTATGAATAATATTTGAATCTTCTCTGAGTTCTTTTATGTATGATTGGTTATCTTTGCAAGTCTCTTCGAATTATCAGTTTGGTTTGACCTACTAGATTGATCTTTCTTGCAATGGGAGAAGTGCTTAGCTTTGGGTTCAATCTTGCGGTGTCCTTTCCCGGTGACAGTAAGGGCAGAAAGGCACGTATTGTATTATTGCCATCGAGGATAACAAGATGGGGTTTTCTTCATATTGCATGAGTCTATCCCTCTACATCATGTCATCTTGCTTAAGGCATTACTCTGTTTTTAACTTAATACTCTAGATGCATGCTGGATAGCGGTCGATGAGTGGAGTAATAGTAGTAGATGCAGGCAGGAGTCGGTCTACTTGTCTCGGACGTGATGCCTATATACATGATCATACCTAGATATTCTCATAACTATGCTCAATTCTGTCAATTGCTCAACAGTAATTTGTTCACCCACCGTAGAATACTTGTGCTCTCGAGAGAAGCCACTAGGGAAACCTATGGCCCCCGGGTCTATCTTTATTATATCAATCTCCTACTACTTAGTTATTTACTTTGCTATTTACTTTGCCTTTATTTTACTTTGCATCTTTATCATAAAAATACCAAAAATATTATCTTATCATATCTATCAGATCTCACTCTCATAAGTGACCCTATAGGGATTGATAACCCCTATTTGCGTTGGTTGCGAGGATTTATTTGTTTTGTGCAGGTGCGAGGGACTCGCGCGTAGCCTCCTACTGGACTGATACCTTGGTTCTCAAAAGCTGAGGGAAATACTTTCGCTACTTTGCTGCATCATCCCTTCCTCTTCGGGGAAAACCAACGCAGTGCTAAAAGAGGTAGCAAGAAGGATTTCTGGCGCCGTTGCCGGGGAGGTCTACGCAAAAGTTAACATACCAAGTACCCATCACATACCCTTATCTCCCGCATTACATTATTTGCCATTTTCCTCTCGTTTTTCTCTCCCCCACTTCACCCTTGCCATTTTATTTGCCCTCTCTCTCTATCCTCCCTCTATTTGCCTCTTTTTGTCCGCTTGCTTTTTGTTTGCTTGTGTGTTAGTTTGCTTGCTTGTCGTTATGGCTAGTTCTTTACCTTCTGCCTCTATGTCTGAAATTGGGGATACTATTGTCGATAATAATTTTGATGCTCCTACTAAAGAACCCACTATCTCACATATAAAAAGATTCCGTGTTGGTAGTGGTAATATTATTGGAAAAGGAGTTATTCAAGATTTCTTTACTTGTGCCGGTGCTTTACCCTCTATGGGTAGTTCTATCCTTCATAGAATTAGTAGTCTTGCGGACGCTATTGCCATGCTTATAGTTGAACTTGAAAGGCAATTCATGCACATGCATCCTTCCATACAAAGGATTTTCCTAGAATTTTCTAATATTGAGCATTCCTCTGTTAAGCATGCCGTTACTATCTTTTTGACTCATGAGTTTCGATTCATAATAAAAGAGGCCAAAGAAATCTTTACGCATTATAGGGTGGACGCTTGCCGTCCTCCCATAGAGGCCATCCTCTTTGATCAAGAAGAAATAATGCATTTTCAATCTCTAGACTATGTTGCTTTTAATGAAAATCTTAGAAAAAGGGTGCCTACCAATGTTTTAGTTGATAGAATTTCTTAACTTAATGATGATTTGGCTATTCGAAATAATGAATTGGGATATTCTCTTGAATATAGGCTCACAAAGTTCTGTCAAAAGAATGCTTATAATGATGAATTGGTTGTGCATTATGAAGGACCGAAGGAGGAACCTATACCTCCCAAGGTTGATCTTGGAGACTTTTGTCCCAATAAATTTAGCCCTTTTGATTACTTTTGCTTGCCTCAAAGAAAACTTGCTGCTGAACGTAGAGAATATGAAATGAGTTTTAATAATCTATCTTACTATTATGGCAATACCTAGATCTATTCTTGCTTATTATGCCTAGCTAGGGGCGTTAAACGATAGCGCTTGTTGGGAGGCAACCTAATTTTATTTTTATTCCTTGCTTTTTGCCCCTGTTTAGTAATAAATAAATTATCCAGCCTCTGTTTTGGTTGTGTTTTTGTGTTTAATTAGTGTTTGTGCCAAGTAGAACCGTTGGGAAGACTTGGGGAAAGTCTTGTTGAACTTGCTGTAAAAAACAGAAACTTTAGCGCTCACGAGAACTGATGTCATTTTTATTTGGAGAGTGCTATTGTAGCGCCCCGAGACCGATGTGCCAGGTGTCTTCCAGTTATTCGTTGTTGTTGCGTTGTCATTGCTTGTGTGTCATGCATTGCATATCATGTCATCATGTGCATTTCATTTGCATACATGTTCGTCTCGACGAGTACATCATTTCATCTCATTGCATCATTTTCATTTGAGGTCATATTGGTGCCCGAAATGTTGTTGGAAGAGGGCTATGTAAGTAATTTGTCAGATCTGTTTCAGCAAATGGCATTTTGTCATTTTTGCCATGATTAATGTGTGCATGATATGATGTTGAGCTCTACATGTGTTTTGTTATATGCCATGCCATATTTATAGTGGTGCTTGCCATGTATTTTTGTGATCTTTGTGGTGACTAGCACAAGCTTGCAAAGTAGCGTAATCGATAATGCTGATTTCAGGGACTTAGTTTTTCACTAAGTCCTTGTCCTGATTTTGTCGTTATGCCATATGTTCATGTTGTTTCTTAGTGATCCGTGCCTCTTTTGAGGATGACCAGTAAGGATGTTTTGTTAACATTGTGGTGCTCTATCCATCCATGTCTTTGTTTGTATTTATGGAGCAACCTAGCTTGAGTCAATCGAGCTCTACTTTCGCTATTTCGTGAATCCTGGCAGATTGTTGACTTGTTAGCGATTTTGCCGAGGATATTACTATTGATCCGTGCATGCTATGATGTTGTTCTTGTCATGTCTAACTTCTATGACATGTATTCTTGATGGGTGTATACTTAGTTTTTCATGCCATGCTTTGTAGTGAGTGCATCGAGCTCGTAAACATGCCTACTCGTTAACTGATTTGCATGCTCCAGTTTTTCACTAAGTCTGAGATCTGTTTATGTTTTTGCCATGTTCACATGCTTGCAATTGTATTTTCTGATCCCTTTTGGCTCAAGGTCACTAAGGGACTTTTGTTAACTGCTTTGAGTAGCTTCATGCCATGTCTTGCTTTGCCATATTAAGTTCCTGTAGCATGTAGTTTTCATGCTCTAAAGTGTGCTTCCTGATGATAAATTCCAGACTTGTGTTAATTTCACTAAGTCTGAAACCTGTTATCATTTGCACTTTTGCCATGCTTGTTTGAACCTGTTAATGGATGAATTAGCCGTAGCTCAGTGTTCTTCTTTTGTTAAGCTTCATGAGTGGATCCCTGCCATGTATTTTGTTGCCATGTTTGAGTGCTGTAGCATATTTATCTTGATGCATTTAGTTGGTCACTTGCTGATTATCGCAGACCGGTGCCATATTTGTTTTGCTTGCCATTTCCAAACCGTGCTTCCGATTCCGGTGATCTTTATATCGATTTCAATCGAAATCACCTCACCTTTCCAGTGGCACTCTTGTATTTCCAAGTTGAGGCCAGGTTCAATCATTCCTTTGCAAATCATGCATATGCATCGCATACCGCATCCCGCATATCATACCATGTTCATGTGTTGGTTGTTTACTATGTTGTGTGCTTCTTTCCGGTGTTTTCTTCTTCGGGCTGGTTTCGGTAACATCGTGTTTGTGAGGACCCGTTCGACTACGTCCGTTTGTCTTCTTCATGGACTCGTTCTTCTTCCTTGCGGGATTTCGGGCAAGATGACCATACCCTCGAAATCACTTCTATCTTTGCTTGCTAGTTGCTCGCTCTTTTGCTATGCCTATGCTGCGATACCTACCACTTGCTTATCATGCCTCCCATATTGTTGAACCAAGCCTCTAACCCACCTTGTCCTAGCAAACCGTTGTTTGGCTATGTTACCGCTTTGCTCAGCCCCTCTTATAGCGTTGTTAGTTGCAGGTGAAGATGAAGTTTGTTCCTTGTTGGAACATGGAGATGTTGTTCCTTGTTGGAACATGTTTAATTGTTGGGATATCACAATATATTTTATTTAATTAATGCATCTATATACTTGGTAAAGGGTGGAAGGCTCGGCCTTATGCCTGGTGTTTTGTTCCACTCTTGCCGCCCTAGTTTCTGTCATATCGGTGTTATGTTCCCGGATTTTGCGTTCCTTACGCGGTTGGGTTATAATGGGAGCCCCTTGATAGCTCGCCTTTAATAAAACTTCTCCAGCAATGCCCAACATTGGTTTTACCATTTGCCACCTAGCCTTTTCTTTCCCTTGGGTAGGCCTGCCCAAGGGTCATCTTTATTCTAACCCCGCCGGGCTAGTGCTCCTCTGAGTGTTGGTCCGGACTGGGCAGCCTGTGGGGCCACCTCGGGGCAACTCGAGAGTTGGTTTTACTCGTAGCTTGACCTATCTGAGTGTGCCCTGAGAACGAGATATGTGCAGCTCCTATCGGGATTTGTCGGCACATTCGAGCGGTGTTGCTGGACTTGTTTTACCATTGTCGAGGATGTCTTGTAACTGGGATTCCGAGCCTGATCGGGTCTTCCCGCTAGAAGGAATATCCTTCGTTGACCGTGAGAGCTTGTGATGGGCTAAGTTGGGACACCCCTGCAGGGATTTGAACTTTCAAAAGCCGTGCCCGCGGTTATGGGCAGATGGGAATTTGTTAATGTCCGGTTGTAGAAAACCTGAAGTTGACCTTAATTAAAATACATCAACCGCGTGCGTAACCGTGATGGTCTCTTCTCGGCGGGGTCCGGGAAGTGAACACGGTGTTGGAGTTATGCTTGACGTAGGTTGTTTTAGGATCACTTCTTGATCATAGTTCATCGACCGTGCTTTTGCCTTCTCTTCTCGCTCTCTTTTGCGAATATGTTAGCCACCATATATGCTAGTCGCTTGCTGCAACTCCACCTCATACCTTTACCTTACCTATAAGCTTAAATAGTCTTGATCGCGAGGGTGTGAGATTGCTGAGTCCCCGTGACTCACAGATGCTTCCAAAACCAGTTTGCAGGTGCCGATGTTACCGAGCAGGTGACGCAACCAAGCTCAAGGAGGAGCTCGATGAAGATCTTGTCCTTTGTGTTGTTTCGTTCTTTTTGATTAGTAGTGGAGCCCAGTTGGGGTCGATCGGGGATCTTTATAGCTTTTGGGGTAGTCTTCTTTTATTTTGGTTCCGTAGTTGGACCTTGATTGTATCTGGATGATGTAATGCTTTATTCATGTATTGTGTGAAGTGGCGATTGTAAGCCAACTATGTAACTCTTTCCCTTATGTATTACATGGGTTGTGTGAAGATTACCTCACTTGCGACATTGCTTTCAATGCGGTTATGCCTCTAAGTCGTGCTTCGACACGTGGGAGATATAGGCGCATCGAGGGCGTTACAAGTTGGTAATCAGAGCCTTCCCCGACCTTAGGAGCCCCTTGCTTGATCGAATCGCTGGCGTTATTGAGTCAAGAAATTGTTTTGAGTCTTTTAGGAATTATATATATCGGAGAGTTAGGAATTCTTTTTACTCCTCAGTCCCTTCGTCGCTCTGGTGAGGCATCCTGACGTAGAGTTTTGACTCTTCTCTTCTCAAATTTCACTAATTGTTTTTAGGATCACGCGGGTATCTTGGAATCGTTCCGATGGTTTTGTGACGAGAACATTGTTCTTGGTGTCTCCTGACATTTAGGGGTTGTGGCAGTGTCCCGGGGAGTTGAGCTCCGAGGTGTTGTCGTCACAATTTTATCGTTGCAGTTCTGGAATACCTGAGTTTAGTTTCGCCGACATCGAAAATCTCTTTTATGCAGTTGTTGGTGAGATAACCTCGACGCAACCCAGTACTGGGGCGGGAGTTCGGGAGTATTGCCATGACTCGTATAACGGATGCTTTTCGAAGGTTGAGGTAAACGATTTCCGAAGGTTTCTTGGTTATGTGTTGAAGGATGGATACAGCTGGATGTAGGATTTGTTAGTTTTGGGTGAGATATTATGCTTCCCCTGTATCCCCAACACCTGATTGCATAACCGGAAAATTTCGGGAGTTTATAAGTGGGAATTCAAGTAGCTCTTAGGATATCTTTCCGACAGATGTATGATATGAAATTGGGGTTCGACGTCTAGTGGTCCGCCTATCCACGGTTGGTTTTACAGTGGTCTCGTTGTGTCTTAAAGAGTCCTTGGCTATGCCGACTCGGGGACGCTTCGTATGTCATGTGCACTGCCTTGTACATGATGGTGCTATACGATCAAGCCCGTGTAGGCCCCACCACGAAAACTTTGGACGAAATCTCTATCATATGTTTGTTCCGGCTTATTCTGTAAGCCAATCCTTTGTTTTGTTTTGAGTTGTGGTATTCGAGTTGTTTCGAAGTCAAATGTTGATTCCATACCTTTTCCTAAGCGGTGTTCTCATACCCCGATGTGAACAATAATCCTTCTCGATCATTGAGTTTGTCATGTCAATCCTTTTTAACCGGTGTGCTTCTCTTCAAGTGGATCCGATCATTACAACATCCGAAAGATCAAGTATCAGTTCTTCTCAACGGTGTTTGTTTCATCCGTCCCCAAGTTGCCTTTGTTTTTTCCACCCTCCCACCCTTTTTCTTCGAGGACCCAGATTTCTTTTCCAACTATCCATTTTATCGATGGAGGTCTCTCCATTCTTTTCCTTCACGTTCCTACACGGTGGTTCTCTTGAAGATGCTCTACTCGTTCGTCATTCTTCATTCTTTTCTTCTCCGGTGGATTCAATTCAAACTTTGGTATTGAGCATAGTCTTTTCTTTTGCCCAATGTTTTTTATGCTGGTGCACCTCTTAACCTTCCCCGCTTGCTATTCAATTGTTCCGGAGAGCTAAAGATATCTCGAAGATTCATGTTTCCACTCTGTATTCGTTCAAAATCTTTCGAGGTTGTAATCTCATTCTAGCCATTTAAATCTTACCGGTGCATTCTCTCTTTTAAATCATTCTACGGTGTTTCTTTTGAGTGGGCCCTAACCCACAGGTCTTTTCCCAGGATCTTACCTGACTCTTCTTACTTTACCGGAGTTTTTTCTCAAATCTTCTAAAGTTTGACGTAAGAATGATTTATCATCAGTCAAATGCCCTTCTCCAAGATCTTTATAACTCTTTTCATCGTTGGCTCAACCTCTTCATTTTGATTCTTCCAGAGTGTCTAAATAATTCTTGGTGGTGTTTCTCGTCGTCATTCTCAACATTTGAAGACCGAAGAAGAGTTTTACACCCATATCTTATCCGTTCTCTTAGAGATTCGTGGCTCTAGTTCGAGACCATCCTCTCATAATCGTTTTTGATTGTCAAAATTCTTTTCACCCACCCGGAGCATTTCATGAGTTGTTTTCCATTTATTTCCTCTGAAGGCCATCTTTTCAAATATTATTCATTCTCAGCTTTCAGCTATCATTCTCCAAATCTTACCGGTGCATCATTCAAAATAATCTCTAATCAATTCATGATCTCTCCGTTCCCTTGTATCTAAATCCTCTCAAGTATCTTTGTTCATTTTATAATTCTTCCCGGTAATTCATCCCTTTACTTCGTTCATTTCCAATTCTTACGGTGGCTACTCAGGATTTTTCTTCCTTGCTATCATATCTATTTATTCGTTGTCAATCCTAACGGTGGTTCGTGCAAGAGTTCTCGTCATTCGTTATCGTATATATTCATTCGTTCTTCTCTATCCTACCGGTAACTTGTTGAAGACGTTCTCAAGTTATGCTATATCTATCTTAATCCTTTCTACGAGAATAAGTAGTGTGCCAAATTCGTTGATTGTCATCAATTTAATTGGTGAAGGATAAGCATAATGTAATTCTTATTCTTGTTTCATCCAAGTGATTAATTCCTTATTCCAGAGGTTCATCATATCACATTCTCGGTTCGAGAGGACTTATCTTTTCTTTTCCGGAGCTCCAAGCCTTTCCATTTTGTCTCGTTGCGAAGCTCCTTCTAAATCATTACAAGGTTTCACTTTATGTTTTCAACTTCTCTTTCCTTACGTTTTATCATTCTTTTGTTTAACGGAGTTCTTCATGGAGGTTCTACATGATAGTTCATCAAGGACTTAATCCGTTCTAGAAACGTTCATCAAGATTATTTTTAGAGGAGTTCAAGTTTTCTTCTTCTTGCAATCTGGAGTGCAATTCTGTGACGCCCCGAGACCGATGTGCCAGGTGTCTTCCAGTTAGCCGCTGTGTTGCCATGTCATTTGCTTGCGTTTTGCATTTCATCATGTCATCATTTGCATAGCATCATCATGTTTTTCAAAACTTGCATTCGTCCGGGTTCTCCGAGTTCTCTCCGTTGTCCGTTCTGAGCCCAACCACACTTGCACGCGCCCGCGACATGTCCGAGATAGTATTTTATAAGTGGCCGGAAAATGTTCTCGGATTGGGATGAGAGTTGGCGTGCGGTCTGGTTATGGTGTAGGTAGACCGCCTGCCAAGTTTCATCGCAATCGGAGTTCGTTTGACGCCCCAATGATTAACTATAGCGACATTATAGTCGGTCTAACGTCGGACGTTTTCGGTCTCCGGAAACAGATGCCGTGCCCTCTCTCTCTCTTCTCCCCC